>NC_074701.1:3648980-3713980 GCF_029448725.1 Salvelinus fontinalis
AGGATTGGTAGGATGGTCAGTTTTACAAGGGTATGTTTGGCAGCATGAGTAAAGGATGCTTTGTTGCGGAATAGGAAGCCAATTCTAGATTTGACTTTGGATTGGAGATGTTTGATGTGGGTCTGGAAGGAGAGTTTACAGTCTAACCAGACACCTAGGTATTTGTAGTTGTCCACATATTCTAAGTCAGAGCCGTCCAAAGTAGTGATGTTGGACAGGCGGGCAGGAGCAGGCAGCGATCGGTTGAAGAGCATGCATTTGGTTTTACTTGTATTTAAGAGCAGTTGGAGGCCACGGAAGGAGAGTTGTATGGCATTGAAGCTCGCCTGGAGGGTTGTTAACACAGTGTCAAAAGAAGGGCCAGAAGTATACAGAATAGTGTCGTCTGCGTAGAGGTGGATCAGAGAATCACCAGCAGCAAGAGCGACATCATTGATGTAAACAGAGAAGAGAGTCGGTCCAAGATTTGAACCCTGTGGCACCCCCATAGAGACTGCCAGAGGCCCGGACAACAGACCCTCCGATTTGACACACTGAACTCTATCAGAGAAGTAGTTGGTGAACCAGGCGAGGCAATCATTAGAGAAACCAAGGCTGTCGAGTCTGCCAATGAGGATGTGGTGATTGACAGTCAAAAGCCTTGGCCAGGTCAATGAATACGGCTGCACACTATTGTTTCCTATCGATGGCGGTTACGATATCGTTTATGACCTTCGTTTATGTGTTCTATAGAATGCTACTGATGTGTTCTATAGAATGCTAATGATGTGTTCTATAGAATGCTAATGATGTGTTCTATAGAATGTTAATGATGTTTTCTATAGAATGCTAATGATGTGTTCTACAGAATGCTAATGATGGAATTTTATGAAGATAAAACAATATCCAATGTACTACTATGTCATTGATTGTATTATTGTATTATCATTGGTTGATACACACGTGGTAATACACACGGGACATGTCACCTACTGGAGTGGCATTTTGGACTGGGTTTGGTGGAGTAATGTCAGATCCATGGACACAGAATGGGAACAGAGTATACTATAATACATCTCTCTATAGTATGTATGGACACAGAATATACTATAATACATCTCTCTATAGTATGTATGGACACAGAGTATACTATAATACATCTCTCTATAGTATGTATGGACACAGAGTATACTATAATACATCTCTCTATAGTATGTATGGACACAGAGTATACTATAATACATCTCTCTATAGTATGTATGGACACAGAGTATACTATAATACATCTCTCTATAGTATGTATGGACACAGAGTATACTATAATACATCTCTCTATAGTATGTATGGACACAGAGTATACTATAGTACATCTCTCTATAGTATGTATGAACACAGAGTATACTATACTACATCTCTCTACAGTATGTATGGACACAGAGTATAATATAATACATCTCTCTATAGTATGTATGAACACAGAATGTAAACACAGAGTATACTATACTACATCTCTCTACAGTATGTATGGACACAGAGTATACTATAGTACATCTCTCTATAGTATGTATGGACACAGAGTATACTATAGTACATCTCTCTACAGTATGTATGGACACAGAATGAGAACACAGAGTATACTATAATACATCTCTCTATAGTGTGTATGGACACAGAGTATACTATAATACATCTCTCTATAGTATGTATGGACACAGAGTATACTATACTACATCTCTCTATAGTATGTATGGACACAGAGTATACTATAATACATCTCTCTATAGTATGTATGAACACAGAGTATACTATAATACATCTCTCTATAGTATCCATGGACACAGAATGGGAACAGAGTATACTATAATACATCTCTCTATAGTTTGTATGGACACAGAGTATACTATAGTACATCTCTCTATAGTATGTATGGACACAGAGTATACTATAATACATCTCTCTATAGTATGTATGAACACAGAGTATACTATAATACATCTCTCAATAGTATGTATGGACACAGAGTATACTATACTACATCTCTCTATAGTATCCATGGACACATAATGGGAACAAAAAGTATACTATAATACATCTCTCTATAGTATGTATGAACACAGAGTATACTATAATACATCTCTCTATAGTATGTATGGATACAGAGTATACTATAATACATCTCTCTATAGTATGTATGGACACAGAGTATACTATAGTACATCTCTCTATAGTATGTATGGACACAGAGTATACTATAGTACATCTCTCTACAGTATGTATGAACACAGAGTATACTATAATACATCTCTCTATAGTATGTATGGATACAGAGTATACTATAATACATCTCTCTATAGTATGTATGGACACAGAATGAGAACACAGAGTATACTATAATACATCTCTCTATAGTATGTATGAACACAGAGTATACTATAATACATCTCTCTATAGTATGTTTGAACACAGAATGAGAACACAGAGTATACTATACTACATCTCTCTATAGTATGTATGAACACAGAGTATACTATAATACATCTCTCTATAGTATGTATGGACACAGAGTATACTATAATACATCTCTCTATAGTATGTATGAACACAGAGTATACTATAATACATCTCTCTATAGTATGTATGAACACAGAATGAGAACACAGAGTATACTATACTACATCTCTCTATAGTATGTATGAACACAGAGTAT
The DNA here is from genome assembly GCF_029448725.1 of Salvelinus fontinalis. Taxonomy (NCBI): domain Eukaryota; kingdom Metazoa; phylum Chordata; class Actinopteri; order Salmoniformes; family Salmonidae; genus Salvelinus; species Salvelinus fontinalis. Next base: position 3,651,667 of record NC_074701.1, read on the forward strand.
ACTATAATACATCTCTCTATAGTATGTATGGACACAGAGTATACTATAATACATCTCTCTATAGTATGTATGGACACAGAGTATACTATAATACATCTCTCTATAGCATGTATGAACACAGAGTATACTATAATACATCTCTCTATAGTATGTATGAACACAGAGTATACTATAATACATCTCTCTACAGTATGTATGGACACAGAGTATACTATAATACATCTCTCTATAGTATGTATGAACACAGAGTATACTATAATACATCTCTCTATAGTATGTATGGACACAGAATGAAAACACAGAGTATACTATAATAGAATGTACTCTACCTGTTCTGATGTCATGGCCGATCCCTTCCACCTGGATGATGGCGTTGGCTATGCCCCGCCCCTGAATGTCCCAGACAATGCCTTTGATCCCACGATGCACCTGTGCATGAAAGGTCAGAGGTCAAAGATCAACTGACTGTATGATAATAATAACAACAATAATAATATGGAATGTATCATTTTTAATATTAGTTTGATGAAATTATATTTTATTTTGGGGTAAAACAAGTTGTAACAGTATTTAAAAGTACAAGAAACCCAGAGTATGACACATGAATGCTTTAAAAACTATTATTTTCAATGTGGTCCTTGATATAAATATTTAAACAATATAATATGATTCGTTTCAGGAAGCTATACCTATGTCGCGTGTCGCTACTTCGCAGGAGAGGCATTTGAATGTCTTGTTGTCGTTGATCGAAATGCCTTCTGGAACACGTGAACATTCATGTGCCTTAATAGCAAACGTTTATTCAATCTGTAAATACGAATACAATTTGTTAAAATATTAGTTTAATTGGTTTAGCCACGGAAAACGTCAGGAACATTCCCGTTATCCATGATTGGCTGAGATAATTGTGGGCTGGACATGACGAGAGATGAGATCTGATTGGTCTGCCATGTAGCATGCTTCTGTCTATAACGTGAGCTGTTCAGTGTGTGTTGACAGTCCTTTCTACTGCTGTGTTTCTGAAAGACATAACGTGAGCTGTTCAGTGTGTTGACAGTCCTTTCTACTCCTGTGTTTCTGAAAGATATCACGTTAGCTGTTCAGTGTGTGTTGACAGTCCTTTCTACTGCTGTGTTTCTGAAAGATATCACGTTAGCTGTTCAGTGTGTGTTGACAGTCCTTTCTACTGCTGTGTTTCTGAAAGATATCACGTTAGCCATCGAGAACTACAAACGTTTTGCTACTTTTCTCAGCAACATTGATGCCCTGAATTTAGCGCTATCGATAGATCAGTTGGAAAAAGTTGTGACGGGCTACTTTTTTGCACACGCCCCGGGCAGTGTGATCCGGAGTGACTTGACACAACGCTGGCCAAACAAGCTACAAACAAAACAGAGTTAAATGGTTCCAGTCCGCCGTGAAGCGCTCATCCTAGTATAAAGGTAAGAGTCTAGCTACATGTTCAGATATTATACGTTTCTAATTTAGTCAGGAAGTGGATTTCATTGCAAGTCAAAGCATACTGTTCGCTAGCTAACTTTACGTTATCTTACTGTTCGCTAGCTAACGTTAAGTTATCTTATTGGCTCGCTAGCTAACGTTACGTGATCTTACTGGCTCGCTAGCTAACGTTACATTATCTTACTGGTTCGCTAGCTAGCATTACGTTATCTTACTGTTCGCTAGCTAACGTTACATTATCTTACTGTTCGCTAGCTAACGTTACGTCATCTTACTCGCTGGATCGATAACGTTACGTGTATGATCTGTGTAGTAAAATTATTTGAATCTGAAATTCATTTGCATTGCTAGATATGTATATTTTTTGCAATTTTTTAATTGAACCTTTATTTAAGGAGGCAAGTCAGTTAAGAACAAATTCTTATTTACTACGACGGCCTACCGGGGAACAGTGGGTTAACTGCCTTGTTCAGGGAGCAGAACGACAGATTTTTACCTTGTCAGCTCGGGGATTCGATCCAGCAACCTTTCGGTTACTGGCCCAACGCTTCATTTGACCAGTTTCTCACAGCAGGAAAATAATCCTGCAGCAACAGGAACTGGGTATTATTATACGGATTATAATTAATGGACGTTTTTATAGGGGGTTGATACATTTTTCGTTACGGCATATCAAGTCCGACATTTTCATGTGGGAATTAAAAACCTATTTTTAAAACCTTTTTAGGGTAGGGGGCAGCATTCGGAATTTTGGATGAAAAGCGTGCCCAAAGTAAACTGCCTGCTACTCAGCCCCAGAAGGTAGGATATGCATATAATGAGTAGATTTGGATGGAAAACACTCTAAAATAATGTCTGTGTGTATAACCGAACTGATACGGCAGGCGAAAACCTGAGGAAAATCCATCCAGGAAGTGCCATTCTTTTGAAATGGGTGTTTTTCCATTGAAAGCCTATCCACCATTTAAAGGGATAGGACACAGATTACGTTCCCTATGGCTTCCACTAGTTGTGAACAGTTTTTAGACGTTGTTTCAGGCTTTTATTCTGAAAAATTAGGGAGAATGATCATTTTGAGTGAGTGGAGTGTGGGAAGTCCCCAGAGCTGTTTGCCGGGCACGACCGAGAGCGCACCTTTCTTGTTTACCTTTTATTTTGAAGACGTTGTTGTCCGGTTGAAATATTATTGATTATTTAGGCTAAAAACAACCTGAGGATTTATTATAAACATCGTTTGACATGTTTCTACGAACTTTACAGGTACTATTTGGATTTTTCGTCTGCCTGTTGTGACCGCATTTGAGCCAATGGATTACTGAACAAAACGCGCCAACAAAACGGAGGCTTTTGGACATACATAAAGATGGACTTTATTGAACAAAACGAACATTTATTGTGTAACATGGAGTCTTGTGAGTGCAACCATATGAAGATCATCAAAGGTAAGTGATTAATTCTATTGCTATTTCTGACTTTCGTGACTAATCTACTTGGCTGGTAACTGTATGTAATGTTTTGTTCGCTGGGCGCTGTCCTCAGATAATCGCATGGTTTGCTTTTGCCGTAAAGCCTTTTTGAAATCTGACACAGTGGCTGGATTAACAACAAGTTAAGCTTTATTTTGATGTATTACACTTGTGATTTCATAAAAGTTCAATCTTGAATTTGGTGCTCTGCAATTTCACCGGATGTTGTCGAGTTGTCCCGATAGTGGCACGCCTATCCCAAACAGGTTTTAAAAACTCAAATACACTACAGGTTTGCATGTCCTGCTGCACAGGACCATTCTCTGTGACAACAGAGTGATCAAATTATGATAGTACATCTGTATAGGACTTAATTATGTGTTTTTGTGTGTGTGCACGCTGTATGTGTGTGTTTAACTACTGTGTATATGTGATTGTGATTTGCAGGGACTGTGTGTCTCTACGCCCTCTCTGGACTCTGCGCCCTCTCTCTGGACTCTGCGCCCTCTCTCTGGACTCTGCGCCCTCTCTCTGGACTCTGCGCCCTCTCTCTGGACTCTGCGCCCTCTCTCTGGACTCTGCGCCCTCTCTCTGGACTCTGCGCCCTCTCTCTGGACTCTGCGCCCTCTCTCTGGACTCTGCGCCCTCTCTCTGGACTCTGCACCCTCTCTCTGGACTCTACGCCCTCTCTGGACTCTACGCCCTCTCTGGACTCTACGCCCTCTCTGGACTCTACGCCCTCTCTGGACTCTACGCCCTCTCGGGACTCTACACCCTCTCTCTTTACTCTACACCCTCTCTCTGGACTCTACACCCTCTCTCTGGACTCTACACCCTCTCTCTGGACTCTACGCCCTCTCTCTGGACTCTACGCCCTCTCTCTGGACTCTACGCCCTCTCTGGACTCTACGCCCTCCCTGGACTCTGCGCCCTCTCTCTGGACTCTGCGCCCTCTCTCTGGACTCTGCGCCCTCTCTCTGGACTCTGCGCCCTCTCTCTGGACTCTGCGCCCTCTCTCTGGACTCTGCGCCCTCTCTCTGGACTCTGCGCCCTCTCTCTGGACTCTGCGCCCTCTCTCTGGACTCTGCGCCCTCTCTCTGGACTCTGCGCCCTCTCTCTGGACTCTGCGCCCTCTCTCTGGACTCTGCGCCCTCTCTCTGGACTCTGCGCCCTCTCTCTGGACTCTGCGCCCTCTCTCTGGACTCTGCGCCCTCTCTCTGGACTCTGCGCCCTCTCTCTGGACTCTGCGCCCTCTCTCTGGACTCTGCGCCCTCTCTCTGGACTCTGCGCCCTCTCTCTGGACTCTGCGCCCTCTCTCTGGACTCTGCGCCCTCTCTCTGGACTCTGCGCCCTCTCTCTGGACTCTGCGCCCTCTCTCTGGACTCTGCGCCCTCTCTCTGGACTCTGCGCCCTCTCTGGACTCTGCGCCCTCTCTGGACTCTGCGCCCTCTCTGGACTCTGCGCCCTCTCTGGACTCTGCGCCCTCTCTGGACTCTGCGCCCTCTCTGGACTCTGCGCCCTCTCTGGACTCTGCGCCCTCTCTCTGGACTCTGCGCCCTCTCTCTGGACTCTACGCCCTCTCTGGACTCTGCCCCCTCTCTGGACTCTGCCCCCTCTCTGGACTCTGCGCCCTCTCTGGACTCTGCCCCCTCTCTGGACTCTGCCCCCTCTCTGGACTCTACACCCTCTCTGGACTCTACACCCTCTCTGGACTCTACGCCCTCTCTGGACTCTACGCCCTCTCTGGACTCTACGCCCTCTCTGGACTCTACGCCCTCTCTGGACTCTACGCCCTCTCTGGACTCTACGCCCTCTCTGGACTCTACGCCCTCTCTGGACTCTGCCCCCTCTCTGGACTCTGCCCCCTCTCTGGACTCTGCCCCCTCTCTGGACTCTACGCCCTCTTTGGACTCTGCGCCCTCTCTGGACTCTACGCCCTCTCTCTGGACTCTACACCCTCTCTGGACTCTACACCCTCTCTGGACTCTACACCCTCTCTGGACTCTACACCCTCTCTGGACTCTGCCCCCTCTCTGGACTCTGCCCCCTCTCTGGACTCTGCCCCCTCTTTGGACTCTGCCCCCTCTCTGGACTCTACACCCTCTCTGGACTCTGCCTCCTCTCTGGACTCTGCCCCCTCTCTGGACTCTGCCCCCTCTCTGGACTCTGCGCCCTCTCTGGACTCTGCGCCCTCTCTGGACTCTGCGCCCTCTTTGGACTCTGCGCCCTCTCTGGACTCTGCCCCCTCTCTGGACTCTACGCCCTCTCTGGACTCTGCCCCCTCTCTGGACTCTGCCCCCTCTCTGGACTCTGCGCCCTCTCTGGACTATACGCCCTCTTTGGACTCTGCGCCCTCTCTGGACTCTACGCCCTCTCTCTGGACTCTGCGGCCTCTCTGGACTCTGCGCCCTCTCTCTGGACTCTGCGCCCTCTCTGCACTCTACGCCCTCTCTGGACTCTACGCCCTCTCTGGACTCTACGCCCTCTCTGGACTCTACGCCCTCTCTGGACTCTACGCCCTCTCTGGACTCTACGCCCTCTCTGGACTCTACGCCCTCTCTGGACTCTGCGCCCTCTCTCTGGACTCTGCGCCCTCTCTCTGGACTCTGCGCCCTCTCTCTGGACTCTGCGCCCTCTCTCTGGACTCTGCGCCCTCTCTCTGGACTCTGCGCCCTCTCTCTGGACTCTGCGCCCTCTCTCTGGACTCTGCGCCCTCTCTCTGGACTCTGCGCCCTCTCTGGACTCTGCGCCCTCTCTGGACTCTGCGCCCTCTCTGGACTCTGCGCCCTCTCTGGACTCTGCGCCCTCTCTGGACTCTGCGCCCTCTCTGGACTCTGCGCCCTCTCTGGACTCTGCGCCCTCTCTCTGGACTCTGCGCCCTCTCTCTGGACTCTACGCCCTCTCTGGACTCTGCCCCCTCTCTGGACTCTGCCCCCTCTCTGGACTCTGCGCCCTCTCTGGACTCTGCCCCCTCTCTGGACTCTGCCCCCTCTCTGGACTCTACACCCTCTCTGGACTCTACGCCCTCTCTGGACTCTACGCCCTCTCTGGACTCTACGCCCTCTCTGGACTCTACGCCCTCTCTGGACTCTACGCCCTCTCTGGACTCTACGCCCTCTCTGGACTCTACGCCCTCTCTGGACTCTACGCCCTCTCTGGACTCTGCCCCCTCTCTGGACTCTGCCCCCTCTCTGGACTCTGCCCCCTCTCTGGACTCTACGCCCTCTTTGGACTCTGCGCCCTCTCTGGACTCTACGCCCTCTCTCTGGACTCTACACCCTCTCTGGACTCTACACCCTCTCTGGACTCTACACCCTCTCTGGACTCTACACCCTCTCTGGACTCTGCCCCCTCTCTGGACTCTGCCCCCTCTTTGGACTCTGCCCCCTCTCTGGACTCTACACCCTCTCTGGACTCTGCCTCCTCTCTGGACTCTGCCCCCTCTCTGGACTCTGCCCCCTCTCTGGACTCTGCGCCCTCTCTGGACTCTGCGCCCTCTCTGGACTCTGCGCCCTCTTTGGACTCTGCGCCCTCTCTGGACTCTGCCCCCTCTCTGGACTCTACGCCCTCTCTGGACTCTGCCCCCTCTCTGGACTCTGCCCCCTCTCTGGACTCTGCGCCCTCTCTGGACTATACGCCCTCTTTGGACTCTGCGCCCTCTCTGGACTCTACGCCCTCTCTCTGGACTCTGCGGCCTCTCTGGACTCTGCGCCCTCTCTCTGGACTCTGCGCCCTCTCTGCACTCTACGCCCTCTCTGGACTCTACGCCCTCTCTGGACTCTACGCCCTCTCTGGACTCTACGCCCTCTCTGGACTCTACGCCCTCTCTGGACTCTACGCCCTCTCTGGACTCTACGCCCTCTCTGGACTCTGCGCCCTCTCTCTGGACTCTGCGCCCTCTCTCTGGACTCTGCGCCCTCTCTCTGGACTCTGCGCCCTCTCTCTGGACTCTGCGCCCTCTCTCTGGACTCTGCGCCCTCTCTCTGGACTCTGCGCCCTCTCTCTGGACTCTGCGCCCTCTCTCTGGACTCTGCGCCCTCTCTCTGGACTCTGCGCCCTCTCTCTGGACTCTGCGCCCTCTCTCTGGACTCTGCGCCCTCTCTCTGGACTCTGCGCCCTCTCTCTGGACTCTGCGCCCTCTCTCTGGACTCTGCGCCCTCTCTCTGGACTCTGCGCCCTCTCTCTGGACTCTGCGCCCTCTCTCTGGACTCTGCGCCCTCTCTGGACTCTGCGCCCTCTCTGGACTCTGCGCCCTCTCTGGACTCTGCGCCCTCTCTGGACTCTGCGCCCTCTCTGGACTCTGCGCCCTCTCTGGACTCTGCGCCCTCTCTGGACTCTGCGCCCTCTCTCTGGACTCTACGCCCTCTCTGGACTCTGCCCCCTCTCTGGACTCTGCGCCCTCTCTGGACTCTGCCCCCTCTCTGGACTCTGCGCCCTCTCTGGACTCTACGCCCTCTCTGGACTCTACGCCCTCTCTGGACTCTACGCCCTCTCTGGACTCTACGCCCTCTCTGGACTCTACGCCCTCTCTGGACTCTACGCCCTCTCTGGACTCTACGCCCTCTCTGGACTCTGCCCCCTCTCTGGACTCTGCCCCCTCTCTGGACTCTGCCCCCTCTCTGGACTCTACGCCCTCTTTGGACTCTGCGCCCTCTCTGGACTCTACGCCCTCTCTCTGGACTCTACACCCTCTCTGGACTCTACACCCTCTCTGGACTCTACACCCTCTCTGGACTCTACACCCTCTCTGGACTCTGCCCCCTCTCTGGACTCTGCCCCCTCTCTGGACTCTGCCCCCTCTTTGGACTCTGCCCCCTCTCTGGACTCTACACCCTCTCTGGACTCTGCCTCCTCTCTGGACTCTGCCCCCTCTCTGGACTCTGCCCCCTCTCTGGACTCTGCGCCCTCTCTGGACTCTGCGCCCTCTCTGGACTCTGCGCCCTCTCTGGACTCTGCGCCCTCTTTGGACTCTGCGCCCTCTCTGGACTCTGCCCCCTCTCTGGACTCTACGCCCTCTCTGGACTCTGCCCCCTCTCTGGACTCTGCCCCCTCTCTGGACTCTGCGCCCTCTCTGGACTATGCGCCCTCTCTGGACTCTGCGCCCTCTTTGGACTCTGCGCCCTCTCTGGACTCTACGCCCTCTCTCTGGACTCTACGCCCTCTCTCTGGACTCTGCGGCCTCTCTCTGGACTCTGCGCCCTCTCTCTGGACTCTGCGCCCTCTCTCTGGACTCTGCGCCCTCTCTCTGGACTCTGCGCCCTCTCTGCACTCTACGCCCTCTCTGGACTCTACGCCCTCTCTGGACTCTACGCCCTCTCTGGACTCTACGCCCTCTCTGGACTCTACGCCCTCTCTGGACTCTACGCCCTCTCTGGACTCTACGCCCTCTCTGGACTCTACGCCCTCTCTGGACTCTACGCCCTCTCTGGACTCTACGCCCTCTCTGGACTCTACGCCCTCTCTGGACTCTACGCCCTCTCTGGACTCTACGCCCTCTCTGGACTCTACGCCCTCTCTGGACTCTGCGCCCTCTCTGGACTCTACGCCCTCTCTGGACTCTACGCCCTCTCTGGACTCTACGCCCTCTCTGGACTCTACGCCCTCTCTGGACTCTACGCCCTCTCTCTGGACTCTACGCCCTCTCTCTGGACTCTACGCCCTCTCTCTGGACTCTACGCCCTCTCTCTGGACTCTACGCCCTCTCTCTGGACTCTACGCCCTCTCTCTGGACTCTACGCCCTCTCTGGACTCTGCGCCCTCCCTGGACTCTGCGCCCTCTCTCTGGACTCTGCGCCCTCTCTCTGGACTCTGCGCCCTCTCTCTGGACTCTGCGCCCTCTCTCTGGACTCTGCGCCCTCTCTCTGGACTCTGCGCCCTCTCTCTGGACTCTGCGCCCTCTCTCTGGACTCTGCGCCCTCTCTCTGGACTCTGCGCCCTCTCTCTGGACTCTGCGCCCTCTCTCTGGACTCTGCGCCCTCTCTCTGGACTCTGCGCCCTCTCTCTGGACTCTGCGCCCTCTCTCTGGACTCTGCGCCCTCTCTCTGGACTCTGCGCCCTCTCTCTGGACTCTGCGCCCTCTCTCTGGACTCTGCGCCCTCTCTCTGGACTCTGCGCCCTCTCTCTGGACTCTGCGCCCTCTCTCTGGACTCTGCGCCCTCTCTCTGGACTCTGCGCCCTCTCTCTGGACTCTGCGCCCTCTCTCTGGACTCTGCGCCCTCTCTCTGGACTCTGCGCCCTCTCTCTGGACTCTGCGCCCTCTCTCTGGACTCTGCGCCCTCTCTCTGGACTCTGCGCCCTCTCTCTGGACTCTGCGCCCTCTCTCTGGACTCTGCGCCCTCTCTCTGGACTCTGCGCCCTCTCTCTGGACTCTGCGCCCTCTCTCTGGACTCTGCGCCCTCTCTCTGGACTCTGCGCCCTCTCTGGACTCTACGCCCTCTCTGGACTCTACGCCCTCTCGGGACTCTACGCCCTCTCGGGACTCTACACCCTCTCTCTTTACTCTACACCCTCTCTCTGGACTCTACACCCTCTCTCTGGACTCTACACCCTCTCTCTGGACTCTACACCCTCTCTCTGGACTCTACACCCTCTCTCTGGACTCTACACCCTCTCTCTGGACTCTACACCCTCTCTCTGGACTCTACACCCTCTCTCTGGACTCTGCCCCCTCTCTGGACTCTGCCCCCTCTCTGGACTCTACGCCCTCTCTGGACTCTGCGCCCTCTCTGGACTCTACGCCCTCTCTGGACTCTACGCCCTCTCTGGACTCTGAGCCCTCTCTGGACTCTGCCCCCTCTCTGGACTCTGCCCCCTCTCTGGACTCTGCCCCCTCTCTGGACTCTACACCCTCTCTGGACTCTACACCCTCTCTGGACTCTACACCCTCTCTGGACTCTACACCCTCTCTGGACTCTACACCCTCTCTGGACTCTACACCCTCTCTGGACTCTGCCCCCTCTCTGGACTCTGCCCCCTCTCTGGACTCTGCCCCCTCTCTGGACTCTGCCCCCTCTCTGGACTCTGCGCCCTCTTTGGACTCTGCGCCCTCTTTGGACTCTGCGCCCTCTCTGGACTCTGCCCCCTCTCTGGACTCTCCGCCCTCTCTGGACTCTGCCCCCTCTCTGGACTCTGCCCTCTCTGGACTCTGCGCCCTCTCTGGACTCTACGCCCTCTCTCTGGACTCTGCGGCCTCTCTGGACTCTGCGCCCTCTCTGGACTCTACGCCCTCTCTGGACTCTACGCCCTCTCTGGACTCTACGCCCTCTCTGGACTCTACGCCCTCTCTGGACTCTACGCCCTCTCTGGACTCTACGCCCTCTCTGGACTCTACGCCCTCTCTGGACTCTACGCCCTCTCTGGACTCTACGCCCTCTCTGGACTCTACGCCCTCTCTGGACTCTACGCCCTCTCTGGACTCTACGCCCTCTCTGGACTCTACGCCCTCTCTGGACTCTACGCCCTCTCTGGACTCTACGCCCTCTCTGGACTCTACGCCCTCTCTGGACTCTACGCCCTCTCTGGACTCTACGCCCTCTCTGGACTCTACGCCCTCTCTGGACTCTACGCCCTCTCTGGACTCTACGCCCTCTCTGGACTCTACGCCCTCTCTGGACTCTACGCCCTCTCTGGACTCTACGCCCTCTCTGGACTCTGCGCCCTCTCTGGACTCTGCGCCCTCTCTGGACTCTGCGCCCTCTCTGGACTCTGCGCCCTCTCTGGACTCTGCGTCCTCTCTGGACTCTACGCCCTCTCTGGACTCTGCCCCCTCTCTGGACTCTGCCCCCTCTCTGGACTCTACGCCCTCTCTGGACTCTACGCCCTCTCTGGACTCTACGCCCTCTCTGGACTCTACGCCCTCTCTGGACTCTACGCCCTCTCTGGACTCTACGCCCTCTCTGGACTCTACGCCCTCTCTGGACTCTACGCCCTCTCTGGACTCTGCGCCCTCTCTGGACTCTGCGCCCTCTCTGGACTCTGCGCCCTCTCTGGACTCTGCGCCCTCTCTGGACTCTGCGCCCTCTCTGGACTCTGCGCCCTCTCTGGACTCTGCGCCCTCTCTGGACTCTGCGCCCTCTCTGGACTCTGCGCCCTCTCTGGACTCTGCGCCCTCTCTGGACTCTGCGCCCTCTCTGGACTCTGCGCCCTCTCTCTGGACTCTACGCCCTCTCTGGACTCTGCGCCCTCTCTGGACTCTACGCCCTCTCTGGACTCTACGCCCTCTCTGGACTCTACGCCCTCTCTGGACTCTACGCCCTCTCTGGACTCTACGCCCTCTCTCTGGACTCTACACCCTCTCTGGACTCTACACCCTCTCTGGACTCTACACCCTCTCTGGACTCTACACCCTCTCTGGACTCTGCCCCCTCTCTGGACTCTGCCCCCTCTCTGGACTCTGCCCCCTCTTTGGACTCTGCCCCCTCTCTGGACTCTACACCCTCTCTGGACTCTGCCTCCTCTCTGGACTCTGCCCCCTCTCTGGACTCTGCCCCCTCTCTGGACTCTGCGCCCTCTCTGGACTCTGCGCCCTCTCTGGACTCTGCGCCCTCTTTGGACTCTGCGCCCTCTTTGGACTCTGCCCCCTCTCTGGACTCTACGCCCTCTCTGGACTCTGCCCCCTCTCTGGACTCTGCCCCCTCTCTGGACTCTGCGCCCTCTCTGGACTATACGCCCTCTTTGGACTCTGCGCCCTCTCTGGACTCTACGCCCTCTCTCTGGACTCTGCGGCCTCTCTGGACTCTGCGCCCTCTCTCTGGACTCTGCGCCCTCTCTGCACTCTGCGCCCTCTCTCTGGACTCTGCGCCCTCTCTGCACTCTACGCCCTCTCTGGACTCTACGCCCTCTCTGGACTCTACGCCCTCTCTGGACTCTACGCCCTCTCTGGACTCTACGCCCTCTCTGGACTCTACGCCCTCTCTGGACTCTACGCCCTCCCTGGACTCTGCGCCCTCTCTCTGGACTCTGCGCCCTCTCTCTGGACTCTGCGCCCTCTCTCTGGACTCTGCGCCCTCTCTCTGGACTCTGCGCCCTCTCTCTGGACTCTGCGCCCTCTCTCTGGACTCTGCGCCCTCTCTCTGGACTCTGCGCCCTCTCTCTGGACTCTGCGCCCTCTCTCTGGACTCTGCGCCCTCTCTCTGGACTCTGCGCCCTCTCTCTGGACTCTGCGCCCTCTCTCTGGACTCTGCGCCCTCTCTCTGGACTCTGCGCCCTCTCTCTGGACTCTGCGCCCTCTCTCTGGACTCTGCGCCCTCTCTCTGGACTCTGCGCCCTCTCTCTGGACTCTGCGCCCTCTCTGGACTCTGCGCCCTCTCTGGACTCTGCGCCCTCTCTGGACTCTGCGCCCTCTCTGGACTCTACGCCCTCTCTGGACTCTGCGCCCTCTCTGGACTCTGCGCCCTCTCTGGACTCTGCGCCCTCTCTGGACTCTGCGCCCTCTCTCTGGACTCTGCGCCCTCTCTCTGGACTCTACGCCCTCTCTGGACTCTGCCCCCTCTCTGGACTCTGCCCCCTCTCTGGACTCTGCCCCCTCTCTGGACTCTGCGCCCTCTCTGGACTCTGCCCCCTCTCTGGACTCTGCACCCTCTCTGGACTCTACACCCTCTCTGGACTCTACGCCCTCTCTGGACTCTACGCCCTCTCTGGACTCTGCCCCCTCTCTGGACTCTGCCCCCTCTCTGGACTCTGCGCCCTCTCTGGACTATACGCCCTCTTTGGACTCTGCGCCCTCTCTGGACTCTACGCCCTCTCTCTGGACTCTGCGGCCTCTCTGGACTCTGCGCCCTCTCTCTGGACTCTGCGCCCTCTCTGCACTCTACGCCCTCTCTGGACTCTACGCCCTCTCTGGACTCTACGCCCTCTCTGGACTCTACGCCCTCTCTGGACTCTACGCCCTCTCTGGACTCTACGCCCTCTCTGGACTCTACGCCCTCTCTGGACTCTACGCCCTCTCTGGACTCTACGCCCTCTCTGGACTCTACGCCCTCTCTGCACTCTACACCCTCTCTCTGGACTCTACACCCTCTCTCTGGACTCTACACCCTCTCTCTGGACTCTACACCCTCTCTCTGGACTTTACACCCTCTCTCTGGACTCTACGCCCTCTCGGGACTCTACACCCTCTCTCCTTACTCTACACCCTCTCTCTGGACTCTACACCCTCTCTCTGGACTCTACACCCTCTCTCTGGACTCTACGCCCTCTCTGGACTCTACGCCCTCTCTGGACTCTACGCCCTCCCTGGACTCTGCGCCCTCTCTCTGGACTCTGCGCCCTCTCTCTGGACTCTGCGCCCTCTCTCTGGACTCTGCGCCCTCTCTCTGGACTCTGCGCCCTCTCTCTGGACTCTGCGCACTCTCTGGACTCTGCGCACTCTCTGGACTCTGCGCCCTCTCTCTGGACTCTGCGCCCTCTCTCTGGACTCTGCGCCCTCTCTCTGGACTCTGCGCCCTCTCTCTGGACTCTGCGCCCTCTCTCTGGACTCTGCGCCCTCTCTCTGGACTCTGCGCCCTCTCTCTGGACTCTGCGCCCTCTCTGGACTCTGCGCCCTCTCTCTGGACTCTGCGCCCTCTCTCTGGACTCTGCGCCCTCTCTGGACTCTGCGCCCTCTCTGGACTCTGCGCCCTCTCTGGACTCTGCGCCCTCTCTGGACTCTGCGCCCTCTCTGGACTCTGCGCCCTCTCTGGACTCTACGCCCTCTCTCTGGACTCTACGCCCTCTCTCTGGACTCTACGCCCTCTCTCTGGACTCTACGCCCTCTCTCTGGACTCTACGCCCTCTCTCTGGACTCTACGCCCTCTCTCTGGACTCTACACCCTCTCTCTGGACTCTACACCCTCTCTCTGGACTTTACACCCTCTCTCTGGACTCTGCACCCTCTCTGGACTCTGCGCCCTCTCTGGACTCTGCGCCCTCTCTGGACTCTGCCCCCTCTCTGGACTCTACGCCCTCTCTGGACTCTGCCCCCTCTCTGGACTCTGCCCCCTCTCTGGACTCTGCCCCCTCTCTGGACTCTGCGCCCTCTCTGGACTATACGCCCTCTTTGGACTCTGCGCCCTCTCTGGACTCTACGCCCTCTCTCTGGACTCTGCGGCCTCTCTGGACTCTGCGCCCTCTCTCTGGACTCTGCGCCCTCTCTGCACTCTACGCCCTCTCTGGACTCTACGCCCTCTCTGGACTCTACGCCCTCTCTGGACTCTACGCCCTCTCTGGACTCTACGCCCTCTCTGGACTCTACGCCCTCTCTGGACTCTACGCCCTCTCTGGACTCTACGCCCTCCCTGGACTCTGCGCCCTCTCTCTGGACTCTGCGCCCTCTCTCTGGACTCTGCGCCCTCTCTCTGGACTCTGCGCCCTCTCTCTGGACTCTGCGCCCTCTCTCTGGACTCTGCGCCCTCTCTCTGGACTCTGCGCCCTCTCTCTGGACTCTGCGCCCTCTCTCTGGACTCTGCGCCCTCTCTCTGGACTCTGCGCCCTCTCTCTGGACTCTGCGCCCTCTCTCTGGACTCTGCGCCCTCTCTCTGGACTCTGCGCCCTCTCTCTGGACTCTGCGCCCTCTCTGGACTCTGCGCCCTCTCTGGACTCTGCGCCCTCTCTGGACTCTGCGCCCTCTCTGGACTCTGCGCCCTCTCTGGACTCTGCGCCCTCTCTCTGGACTCTGCGCCCTCTCTCTGGACTCTACGCCCTCTCTGGACTCTGCCCCCTCTCTGGACTCTGCCCCCTCTCTGGACTCTGCGCTCTCTCTGGACTCTGCGCCCTCTCTGGACTCTGCCCCCTCTCTGGACTCTGCACCCTCTCTGGACTCTACACCCTCTCTGGACTCTACGCCCTCTCTGGACTCTGCCCCCTCTCTGGACTCTGCCCCCTCTCTGGACTCTGCGCCCTCTCTGGACTATGCGCCCTCTTTGGACTCTGCGCCCTCTCTGGACTCTACGCCCTCTCTCTGGACTCTGCGGCCTCTCTGGACTCTGCGCCCTCTCTCTGGACTCTGCGCCCTCTCTGCACTCTACGCCCTCTCTGGACTCTACGCCCTCTCTGGACTCTACGCCCTCTCTGGACTCTACGCCCTCTCTGGACTCTACGCCCTCTCTGGACTCTACGCCCTCTCTGGACTCTACGCCCTCTCTGGACTCTACGCCCTCTCTGGACTCTACGCCCTCTCTGGACTCTACGCCCTCTCTGGACTCTACGCCCTCTCTGGACTCTACGCGCTCTCTGCACTCTACACCCTCTCTCTGGACTCTACACCCTCTCTCTGGACTCTACACCCTCTCTCTGGACTCTACACCCTCTCTCTGGACTTTACACCCTCTCTCTGGACTCTACGCCCTCTCGGGACTCTACACCCTCTCTCCTTACTCTACACCCTCTCTCTGGACTCTACACCCTCTCTCTGGACTCTACACCCTCTCTCTGGACTCTACGCCCTCTCTGGACTCTACGCCCTCTCTGGACTCTACGCCCTCCCTGGACTCTGCGCCCTCTCTCTGGACTCTGCGCCCTCTCTCTGGACTCTGCGCCCTCTCTCTGGACTCTGCGCCCTCTCTCTGGACTCTGCGCCCTCTCTCTGGACTCTGCGCCCTCTCTCTGGACTCTGCGCACTCTCTGGACTCTGCGCACTCTCTGGACTCTGCGCCCTCTCTCTGGACTCTGCGCCCTCTCTCTGGACTCTGCGCCCTCTCTCTGGACTCTGCGCCCTCTCTCTGGACTCTGCGCCCTCTCTCTGGACTCTGCGCCCTCTCTGGACTCTGCGCCCTCTCTCTGGACTCTGCGCCCTCTCTCTGGACTCTGCGCCCTCTCTGGACTCTGCGCCCTCTCTGGACTCTGCGCCCTCTCTGGACTCTGCGCCCTCTCTGGACTCTGCGCCCTCTCTCTGGACTCTGCGCCCTCTCTCTGGACTCTGCGCCCTCTCTCTGGACTCTACGCCCTCTCTCTGGACTCTACGCCCTCTCTCTGGACTCTGCGCCCTCTCTCTGGACTCTGCGCCCTCTCTCTGGACTCTGCGCCCTCTCTCTGGACTCTGCGCCCTCTCTCTGGACTCTGCGCCCTCTCTCTGGACTCTGCGCCCTCTCTCTGGACTCTGCGCCCTCTCTGGACTCTGCGCCCTCTCTGGACTCTACGCCCTCTCTGGACTCTACGCCCTCTCTGGACTCTACGCCCTCTCTGGACTCTACGCCCTCTCGGGACTCTACGCCCTCTCGGGACTCTACGCCCTCTCTCTTTACTCTACACCCTCTCTCTTTACTCTACACCCTCTCTCTGGACTCTACACCCTCTCTCTGGACTCTACACCCTCTCTCTGGACTCTACACCCTCTCTCTGGACTCTACACCCTCTCTCTGGACTCTACACCCTCTCTCTGGACTCTACACCCTCTCTCTGGACTCTGCGCCCTCTCTCTGGACTCTACACCCTCTCTCTGGACTCTACACCCTCTCTCTGGACTCTGCCCCCTCTCTGGACTCTGCCCCCTCTCTGGACTCTACGCCCTCTCTGGACTCTGCGCCCTCTCTGGACTCTACGCCCTCTCTGGACTCTGTGCCCTCTCTGGACTCTGCCCCCTCTCTGGACTCTGCCCCCTCTCTGGACTCTACACCCTCTCTGGACTCTACACCCTCTCTGGACTCTACACCCTCTCTGGACTCTACACCCTCTCTGGACTCTACACCCTCTCTGGACTCTACACCCTCTCTGGACTCTACACCCTCTCTGGACTCTACACCCTCTCTGGACTCTACACCCTCTCTGGACTCTGCCCCCTCTCTGGACTCTGCCCCCTCTCTGGACTCTACACCCTCTCTGGACTCTGCACCCTCTCTGGACTCTGCCCCCTCTCTGGACTCTGCCCCCTCTCTGGACTCTGCCCCCTCTCTGGACTCTGCCCCCTCTCTGGACTCTGCGCCCTCTCTGGACTCTGCGCCCTCTTTGGACTCTGCGCCCTCTCTGGACTCTGCCCCCTCTCTGGACTCTACGCCCTCTCTGGACTCTGCCCCCTCTCTGGACTCTGCCCCCTCTCTGGACTCTGCGCCCTCTCTGGACTCTGCGCCCTCTCTGGACTCTGCG
The DNA here is from genome assembly GCF_029448725.1 of Salvelinus fontinalis. Taxonomy (NCBI): domain Eukaryota; kingdom Metazoa; phylum Chordata; class Actinopteri; order Salmoniformes; family Salmonidae; genus Salvelinus; species Salvelinus fontinalis. The sequence continues at coordinate 3,668,649 of NC_074701.1, forward strand.
CCCTCTCTGGACTCTACGCCCTCTCTCTGGACTCTGCGGCCTCTCTGGACTCTGCGCCCTCTCTCTGGACTCTGCGCCCTCTCTGGACTCTACGCCCTCTCTGGACTCTACGCCCTCTCTGGACTCTACGCCCTCTCTGGACTCTACGCCCTCTCTGGACTCTACGCCCTCTCTGGACTCTACGCCCTCTCTGGACTCTACGCCCTCTCTGGACTCTACGCCCTCTCTGGACTCTACGCCCTCTCTGGACTCTACGCCCTCTCTGGACTCTACGCCCTCTCTGGACTCTACGCCCTCTCTGGACTCTACGCCCTCTCTGGACTCTACGCCCTCTCTGGACTCTACGCCCTCTCTGGACTCTACGCCCTCTCTGGACTCTACGCCCTCTCTGGACTCTGCGCCCTCTCTGGACTCTGCGCCCTCTCTGGACTCTGCGCCCTCTCTGGACTCTACGCCCTCTCTGGACTCTACGCCCTCTCTGGACTCTGCGTCCTCTCTGGACTCTACGCCCTCTCTGGACTCTGCGTCCTCTCTGGACTCTACGCCCTCTCTGGACTCTACGCCCTCTCTGGACTCTACGCCCTCTCTGGACTCTACGCCCTCTCTGGACTCTACGCCCTCTCTGGACTCTACGCCCTCTCTGGACTCTGCGCCCTCTCTGGACTCTGCGCCCTCTCTGGACTCTGCGCCCTCTCTGGACTCTGCGCCCTCTCTGGACTCTGCGCCCTCTCTGGACTCTGCGCCCTCTCTGGACTCTGCGCCCTCTCTGGACTCTGCGCCCTCTCTGGACTCTGCGCCCTCTCTGGACTCTGCGCCCTCTCTGGACTCTGCGCCCTCTCTCTGGACTCTGCGCCCTCTCTCTGGACTCTGCGCCCTCTCTCTGGACTCTGCGCCCTCTCTCTGGACTCTGCGCCCTCTCTCTGGACTCTGCGCCCTCTCTCTGGACTCTGCGCCCTCTCTGGACTCTACACCCTCTCTCTGGACTCTACACCCTCTCTCTGGACTCTACACCCTCTCTCTGGACTCTGCCCCCTCTCTGGACTCTGCCCCCTCTCTGGACTCTACGCCCTCTCTGGACTCTGCGCCCTCTCTGGACTCTACGCCCTCTCTGGACTCTGTGCCCTCTCTGGACTCTGCCCCCTCTCTGGACTCTGCCCCCTCTCTGGACTCTACACCCTCTCTGGACTCTACACCCTCTCTGGACTCTACACCCTCTCTGGACTCTACACCCTCTCTGGACTCTACACCCTCTCTGGACTCTACACCCTCTCTGGACTCTACACCCTCTCTGGACTCTACACCCTCTCTGGACTCTACACCCTCTCTGGACTCTGCCCCCTCTCTGGACTCTGCCCCCTCTCTGGACTCTACACCCTCTCTGGACTCTGCACCCTCTCTGGACTCTGCCCCCTCTCTGGACTCTGCCCCCTCTCTGGACTCTGCCCCCTCTCTGGACTCTGCCCCCTCTCTGGACTCTGCGCCCTCTCTGGACTCTGCGCCCTCTTTGGACTCTGCGCCCTCTCTGGACTCTGCCCCCTCTCTGGACTCTACGCCCTCTCTGGACTCTGCCCCCTCTCTGGACTCTGCCCCCTCTCTGGACTCTGCGCCCTCTCTGGACTCTGCGCCCTCTCTGGACTCTGCGCCCTCTCTGGACTCTGCGCCCTCTCTGGACTCTACGCCCTCTCTCTGGACTCTGCGGCCTCTCTGGACTCTGCGCCCTCTCTCTGGACTCTGCGCCCTCTCTGGACTCTACGCCCTCTCTGGACTCTACGCCCTCTCTGGACTCTACGCCCTCTCTGGACTCTACGCCCTCTCTGGACTCTACGCCCTCTCTGGACTCTACGCCCTCTCTGGACTCTACGCCCTCTCTGGACTCTACGCCCTCTCTGGACTCTACGCCCTCTCTGGACTCTACGCCCTCTCTGGACTCTACGCCCTCTCTGGACTCTACGCCCTCTCTGGACTCTACGCCCTCTCTGGACTCTACGCCCTCTCTGGACTCTACGCCCTCTCTGGACTCTACGCCCTCTCTGGACTCTACGCCCTCTCTGGACTCTACGCCCTCTCTGGACTCTACGCCCTCTCTGGACTCTACGCCCTCTCTGGACTCTGCGCCCTCTCTGGACTCTACACCCTCTCTGGACTCTACACCCTCTCTGGACTCTACACCCTCTCTGGACTCTACACCCTCTCTGGACTCTGCCCCCTCTCTGGACTCTGCCCCCTCTCTGGACTCTGCCCCCTCTCTGGACTCTACACCCTCTCTGGACTCTACACCCTCTCTGGACTCTGCCCCCTCTCTGGACTCTGCCCCCTCTCTGGACTCTGCCCCCTCTCTGGACTCTGCCCCCTCTCTGGACTCTGCCCCCTCTCTGGACTCTGCGCCCTCTCTGGACTCTACGCCCTCTCTGGACTCTGCGCCCTCTTTGGACTCTGCGCCCTCTCTGGACTCTGCCCCCTCTCTGGACTCTACGCCCTCTCTGGACTCTGCCCCCTCTCTGGACTCTGCCCCCTCTCTGGACTCTGCGCCCTCTCTGGACTCTACGCCCTCTTTGGACTCTGCGCCCTCTCTGGACTCTACGCCCTCTCTGGACTCTACACCCTCTCTGGACTCTACACCCTCTCTGGACTCTACACCCTCTCTGGACTCTACACCCTCTCTGGACTCTGCCCCCTCTCTGGACTCTGCGCCCTCTCTGGACTCTACGCCCTCTCTGGACTCTACGCCCTCTCTGGACTCTACGCCCTCTCTGGACTCTACGCCCTCTCTGGACTCTACGCCCTCTCTGGACTCTGCACCCTCTCTGGACTCTACGCCCTCTCTGGACTACGCCCTCTCTGGACTCTGCACCCTCTCTGGACTCTACGCCCTCTCTGGACTCTACGCCCTCTCTGGACTCTACACCCTCTCTGGACTCTGCACCCTCTCTGGACTCTGCACCCTCTCTGGACTCTGCACCCTCTCTGGACTCTGCACCCTCTCTGGACTCTACACCCTCTCTGGACTCTACGCCCTCTCTGGACTCTGCGCCCTCTCTGGACTACGCCCTCTCTGGACTCTACACCCTCTCTGGACTCTACACCCTCTCTGGACTCTGCACCCTCTCTGGACTCTACACCCTCTCTGGACTCTGCACCCTCTCTGGACTCTACGCCCTCTCTGGACTCTACGCCCTCTCTGGACTCTACACCCTCTCTGGACTCTACACCCTCTCTGGACTCTGCATACTGTACCTGCTCCATGAAGACGAGCAGAGACTCCCGGTTGTTTTCCCACTCCTCCGCCAGCTCACTCTGGTGGGGGAATTTGTCACAGCCCACGTACATCGACAACTCAAAGCAGTTGGTGTGCAAGTAGCTGAAATCGTTCATACCTGCCAACACAGCGGACAGACAGAGTCATTTATCTGTCGGCCAACTGCCAAATGAAAAGACATCAGCTCATATGTTCTTTTCTCACCAGTGTTTTCTAAAGATAATAAATCAAATCAACATGTGTTGAAATGAAGAGCTGCTCTGGTACTGGTCTGTGATAATAAATCAAATTAACATGTGTTGAAATGAAGAACTACTCTGGTTCTGGTCTGTGATAATAAATCAAATCAACATGTGTTGAAATGAAGAACTACTCTGGTACTGGTCTGTGATAATAAATCAAATCAACATGTGTTGAAATGAAGAGCTACTCTGGTTCTGGTCTGTGATAATAAATCAAATCAACATGTGTTGAAATGAAGAACTACTCTGTTTCTGGTCTGTGATAATAAATTAATTTAACATGTGTTGAAATGAAGAGCTACTCTGTTACAGGTCTGTGATAATAAATCAAATTAACATGTGTTGAAATGAAGAGCTACTCTGGTACAGGTCTGTGATAATAAATCAACTTAACATGTGTTGAAATGAAGAACTACTCTGGTACTGGTCTGTGATAATAAATCAATTCAACATGTGTTGAAATGAAGAACTACTCTGGTACTGGTCTGTGATAATAAATCAAATTAACATGTGTTGAAATGAAGAACTACTCTGGTTCTGGTCTGTGATAATAAATCAAATTAACATGTGTTGAAATGAAGAACTACTCTGGTTCTGGTCTGTGATAATAAATCAAATTAACATGTGTTGAAATGAAGAACTACTCTGGTTCTGGTCTGTGATAATAAATCAAATTAACATGTGTTGAAATGAAGAACTACTCTGGTACTGGTCTGTGATAATAAATCAAATCAACATGTGTTGAAATGAAGAGGTTCCACATTTTTACCCTGTTCACCTTCTCAGGGCTGTTAGTTATATTAGGTATCCGTCTAGGATGTACGCGTCTGCATATTCACTTTAGCCACAGGCTGTTGTCATGTTTTCCATGGTAAGTTCTGCACGTTATTTTACAATGTTACCAAGAAACCTGTAGAAAAACATTCAAACAGCCTGTGGCTAAAGTGAATATGCAGACGCGTACATCCTAGACGGATACCTAATATAACTAACAGCCCTGAGAAGGTGAACAGGGTAAGTTAAGAAATACTGCTACAACAGATTAAGCCTAGTCATGAAAGAAATTGAACTGAACTGAACTGAAATGAATTGAACTGAAATGAATTGAATTGAACTGAACTGAATTGAACTGAATTGAACTGAACTGAAATGAACTGAACTGAAATGAATTGAAATGAACTGAACTGAAATGAATTGAAATGATATGAATTGAACTGAATTGAACTGAACTGAAATGAACTGAACTGAAATGAATTGAACTGAAATGAATTGAACTGAACTGAATTGAAATGATATGAATTGAACTGAATTGAACTGAAATGAATTGAAGTGAAATGAAATTAATTGAACTGAACTGAACTGAAATTATATGAATTGAACTGAATTGAACTGAAATTAATTGAACTGTACTGAACTGAAATTATATGAATTGAACTGAATTGAACTGAACTGAAATGAACAGAATAGAACTGAACTGAATTGAACTGAAATGAATTGAACTGAACTGAACTGAACTGAAATGAAATGAATTGAATTGAACTGAATTGAACTGAACTGAATTGAACTGAAATGAACTGAACTGAAATGAATTGAACTGAAATGAATTGAACTGAACTGAATTGAACTGTATTGAACTGAAATGAAATGAATTGAAGTGAAATGAAATTAATTGAACTGAACTGAACTGAAATTATATGAATTGAACTGAATTGAACTGAAATTAATTGAACTGAACTGAACTGAAATTAAATGAACTGAACTGAATTGAATGGAAAACAACAACACTAACTCCCTGCCGCGGTGTGCCAGGACGCCCCGTTGATGGTGCCATCTTCCTTGGCAAAGTCCTCGGTGTGGCAGACGCGCCGCCTGGCGTCGGTCATCAGGCGGTGGGTGGACGCGTAGGAGAAGGCGAGCCAGCGGAACACGTGGTCGTCTGGGGTGGGGGTCTGCTCCCTGGATACACCCTGGGAACGGATCCTGTCGTAGGGGAAGGTCACCACCAACTCCCCTCCCTGGAGGTTACCACCCAGGACAAACGGGATCTTCTCCATCCAGGAGACCAGCGCACGCGTCTCTGCTGCTACCTGAGGAGAGGAGAACGAGAAGGAGAAGGAGAGGAGGGAGGAGAGGAGAGAAGTAGAAAGAGGCGAGAGGAGAGAGGAGAGGTAGAAGGGAGAGGAGATGAGAAAAAGGGAATGGGAGGAAAGAGGAGAGAAGTAGAAAGAGGAGAGGTGAGAGAGGTGGGAGGAGAGGAGAGAGAGGTGGGAGGAGAGGAGAGAGAGAGGGAGGAGAGGGGAGGGCGGGAGGAGAGGAGAGGAGAGGAGACGAGACGAGAAAAAGGGAATGGGAGGAGGGAGGAGATGAGAGAGCAGGGAGGAAAGGAGAGATAGCAGGGAGGAGAGGGGAAGAGAGGAGGGAGGAGAGGACGTAGGAGAGGAGAGAGAGGAGGGAGGAGAGATATGAGGGAGGAGAGGAAAGGAGAGAGGACAGGGGAGGAGAGGAGAGAGAGGAGAGGAGAAGGGAGGAGAGGAGAGAGAGAGAGGAGGGAGGAGAGTAAATGAATATGAATAGATGAGAGGAGGGAGGACTTATTTACTTGGTATTTATTTACTAAAATGTACTTATTTACTTGGTATTTATTGACACACAGGAACAGCCAGAGGCTTGTGTTTACATTTGCATGCGACATTGCCTGATGTGATTGATCATTTCAAAACGGAGGAGCAAATTGGCCTTTTAGTGAGGGTTATCTCATTTTGTTTACAACCCATTTCTCCTCCGGCAGGTAGCCTAGTGGTTAAAGGGGGGAGGCAGGTAGCCTAGTGGTTAGAGGGGGGAGGCAGGTAGCCTAGTGGTTAAAGGGGGGAGGCAGGTAGCCTAGTGGTTAGAGGGGGGAGGCAGGTAGCCTAGTGGTTCGAGGAGGGAGGCAGGTAGCCTAGTGGTTAGAGGGGGGAGGCAGGTAGCCTAGTGGTTAGAGGAGGGAGGCAGGTAGCCTAGTGGTTAGAGGGGGGAGGCAGGTAGCCTAGTGGTTAAAGGGGGGAGGCAGGTAGCCTAGTGGTTAGAGGGGGGAGGCAGGTAGCCTAGTGGTTAGAGGGGGGAGGCAGGTAGCCTAGTGGTTAGGGGGGCGGGGGGGCAGGTAGCCTAGTGGTTAGAGGGGGGGAGGCAGGTAGCCTAGTGGTTAGAGGGGGGAGGCAGGTAGCCTAGTGGTTAGAGGGGGGAGGCAGGTCGCCTAGTGGTTAGAGGGGGGAGGCAGGTCGCCTAGTGGTTAGAGGGGGGTGGCAGGTAGCCTAGTGGTTAGAGGGGGGAGGCAGGTAGCCTAGTGGTTAGAGGGGGGAGGCAGGTAGCCTAGTGGCTAGACGGGGAGGCAGGTAGCCTAGTGGTTAGAGGGGGGGAGGCAGGTAATCTAGTGGTTAGAGGGGGGAGGCAGGTAGCCTAGTGGTTAGAGGGGGGGAGGCAGGTAGCCTAGTGTTTAGAGGGGGGGAGGCAGGTAGCCTAGTGGTTAGAGGCAGGTAGCCTAGTGGTTAGAGGGGGAGGCTGGTAGCCTAGTGGTTAGAGGGGGGGAGGCAGGTAGCCTAGTGGTTAGAGGGGGGAGGCAGGTATCCTAGCGGTTAGAGGAGGGAGGCAGGTAGCCTAGTGGTTAGAGGAGGGAGGTAGGTAGCCTAGTGGTTAGAGGGGGGAGGCAGGTAGCCTAGTGGTTAGAAGGGGGAGGCAGGTAGCCTAGTGGTTAGAGGGGGGGCAGGTAGCCTAGTGGTTAGAGGAGGGAGGCAGGTAGCCTAGTGGTTAGAGGGGATGTAGGTAGCCTAGAGGTTAAAGGAGGGAGGCAGGTAGCCTAGTGGTTAGAGGGGGGGGGGCAGGTAGCCTAGTGGTTAGAGGGGGGAGGCAGGTAGCCTAGTGGTTAGAGGGGGGAGGCAGGTAGCCTAGTGGTTAGAGGGGGGAAGGCAGGTAGCCTAGTGGTTAGAGGGGGGAGGCAGGTAGCCTAGTGGTTAGAGGGTTGGGCCAGTAACCGAAAGGTTGCTAGATTGAATCCTTGAGCTGCCAAGGTAGAAATCTGTCGTTCTGCCCCTGAAAAAGGCAGTTAACCCACTGTTCCCCGGTAGGCCGTCATTGTAAATAAGAATTTGTTCTTAACTGACTTGCGTCGTTAAAAAAAGGTTCAATAATTGTATTTTTTTTAAAGAGTGTGAGTCATTGTAATGGCAACTCACTGGGACTGAGAGCATAGCTCATTATAGACATGAGGGTCTAAATTAACACACAGCTGGGGTTTTACAGTTCATCACAACACAAATTAACCCCGAAATACACCTCTAGTCATCTCTGAGACTATAGTATACTCTTTTAAAATCAGAATACCATCACTATCTGGGAATTGTACATTTAAATTAGCAGAGAGGCATGAAATGATGAGGCTTGATAAAAGTAGTAAAAAGGACATCTGTCATGGAGTCATTGTGACAGGATGAGAACCAGAAGTCCTCTATCTGTCATGGAGTCATTGTGACAGGATGAGAACCAGAAGTCCCCTATCTGTCAAGGAGTCATTGTGACAGGATGAGAACCAGAAGTCCCCTATCTGTCATGGAGTCATTGTGACAGGATGAGAACCAGAAGTCCCCTATCTGTTATAGAGTCATTGTGACAGGATGAGAACCAGAAGTCCCCTATCTGTCATGGAGTCATTGTGACAGGATGAGAACCAGAAGTCCCCTATCTGTCATGGAGTCATTGTGACAGGATGAGAACCAGAAGTCCTCTATCTGTCATGGAGTCATTGTGACAGGATGAGAACCAGAAGTCCCCTATCTGTCATGGAGTCATTGTGACAGGATTCTATCTGTCATGGAGTCATTGTGACAGGATGAGAACCAGAAGTCCTCTATCTGTCATGGAGTCATTGTGACAGGATGAGAACCAGAAGTCCCCTATCTGTCATGGAGTCATTGTGACAGGATGAGAACCAGAAGTCCCCTATCTGTCATGGAGTCATTGTGACAGGATTCTATCTGTCATGGAGTCATTGTGACAGGATGAGAACCAGAAGTCCTCTATCTGTCATGGCGTCATTGTGACAGGATGAGAACCAGAAGTCCTCTATCTGTCATGGAGTCATTATGACAGGATGATAACCAGAAGTCCTCTATCTGTCATGGAGTCATTGTGACAGGATGAGAACCAGAAGTCCCCTATCTGTCATGGAGTCATTGTGACAGGATGAGAACCAGAAGTCCCCTATCTGTCATGGAGTCATTGTGACAGGATTCTATCTGTCATGGAGTCATTGTGACAGGATGAGAACCAGAAGTCCTCTATCTGTCATGGCGTCATTGTGACAGGATGAGAACCAGAAGTCCTCTATCTGTCATGGAGTCATTATGACAGGATGATAACCAGAAGTCCTCTATCTGTCATGGAGTCATTGTGACAGGAGGAGAACCAGAAGTCCCCTATCTGTCATGGAGTCATTGTGACAGGATGAGAACCAGAAGTCCTCTATCTGTCATGGAGTCATTGTGACAGGATGAGAACCAGAAGTCCCCTATCTGTCATGGAGTCATTGTGACAGGATGAGAACCAGAAGTCCCCTATCTGTCATGGAGTCATTGTGACAGGATGAGAACCAGAAGTCCCCTATCTGTCATGTGGTCATTGTGACAGGATAAGAACCAGAAGTCCTCTATCTGTCATGGAGTCATTGTGACAGGATTAGAACCAGAAGTCCCCTATCTGTCATGGAGTCATTGTGACAGGATGAGAACCAGAAGTCCTCTATCTGTCATGGAGTCATTGTGACAGGATGAGAACCAGAAGTCCCCTATCTGTCATGGAGTCATTGTGACAGGATGAGAACCAGAAGTCCTCTATCTGTCATGGAGTCATTGTGGCAGGATGAGAACCAGAAGTCCCCTATCTGTCATGGAGTCATTGTGACAGGATGAGAACCAGAAGTCCCCTATCTGTCATGGAGTCATTGTGACAGGATTCTATCTGTCATGGAGTCATTGTGACAGGATGAGAACCAGAAGTCTTCTATCTGTCATGGAGTCATTGTGACAGGATGAGAACCAGAAGTCCTCTATCTGTCATGGAGTCATTGTGACAGGATGAGAACCAGAAGTCCTCTATCTGTCATGGAGTCATTGTGACAGGATGAGAACCAGAAGTCCCCTATCTGTCATGGAGTCATTGTGACAGGATGAGAACCAGAAGTCCTCTATCTGTCATGGAGTCATTGTGACAGGATGAGAACCAGAAGTCCCCTATCTGTCATGGAGTCATTGTGACAGGATGAGAACCAGAAGTCCCCTATCTGTCATGTGGTCATTGTGACAGGATGAGAACCAGAAGTCCTCTATCTGTCATGGAGTCATTGTGACAGGATTAGAACCAGAAGTCCCCTATCTGTCATGGAGTCATTGTGACAGGATGAGAACCAGAAGTCCTCTATCTGTCATGGAGTCATTGTGACAGGATGAGAACCAGAAGTCCCCTATCTGTCATGGAGTCATTGTGACAGGATGAGAACCAGAAGTCCCCTATCTGTCATGGAGTCATTGTGACAGGATGAGAACCAGAAGTCCCCTATCTGTCATGGAGTCATTGTGACAGGATGAGAACCAGAAGTCCCCTATCTGTCATGGAGTCATTGTGACAGGATGAGAACCAGAAGTCCCCTATCTGTCATGGAGTCATTGTGACAGGATGAGAACCAGAAGTCCCCTATCTGTCATGGAGTCATTGTGACAGGATGAGAACCAGAAGTCCCCTATCTGTCATGGAGTCATTGTGACAGGATGAGAACCAGAAGTCCCCTATCTGTCATGGAGTCATTGTGACAGGATGGGAACCAGAAGTCCCCTATCTGTCATAGAGTCATTGTGACAGGATGAGAACCAGACTCCTCTATCTGTCATGGAGTCATTGTGACAGGATGAGAACCAGAAGTCCTCTATCTGTCATGGAGTCATTGTGACAGGATGAGAACCAGAAGTCCCCTATCTGTCATGGAGTCATTGTGACAGGATGAGAACCAGAAGTCCCCTATCTGTCATGGAGTCATTGTGACAGGATGAGAACCAGAAGTCCCCTATCTGTCATGGAGTCATTGTGACAGGATGAGAACCAGAAGTCCCCTATCTGTCATGTGGTCATTAAGACAGGATGAGAACCAGAAGTCCCCTATCTGTCATGGAGTCATTGTGACAGGATGAGAACCAGAAGTCCCCTATCAACAAACTGTGAGTTGCGAAGACTAACAAGGAACTTTGTTAAGGTTTGGACAAATTTGGACAAATCACAATTTCACGGTTGCTCGCATCTTTCGAAATTTATAAGGGGAAGGGACATTTGGCCCAGACAGTTGCCCGAATCTGTCTGCAAGTTTCCGTTAAGGAGGGTGGTGACTTCGCTAGTCTCAATAGTATCTTTTCTCATTTCTATTTTCTAGTTCTGTATGTCCAAGATTCCCCTATCAATGACTTTCAAACACTTCTCAGAATCTTGCGTGGCATTTACTGACCGTGGAGTTCTTGGACTGGTACCATTCGGGGATGGGCACATGGTGGTTGAGCATCTTCCTGGGGATCCATTTCTTTGTTTCAGCCTCCCACAGGATGGAGTTGAGGTCAGGGAAGTTATGGTGGATGTCTACTCCGTCCTGACTCCACCGACCCAGGGACCAGCCGCTCAGCTCTGAACCCTGAGGGACAACAGGAGTGATGACACATGGTGACACGTGAGAGCAGATAATTAAGACACGAGGTCCCCAAATGGTTTTAAATTAATCAGTCAGTGGAGGCTCCTCAGGGGAAGAAGGGGAGGACCATCCTTCTCAGTGAATTTCATAAAAATGTAAATAGTGAAACATTATAAAAGTGATCCTTTTTAAAAATAAAACTATACTAAATATATTCACGTAGCAAATAATTGATTAAAACACACTGTTTTGTAATGAAGGTTTATAGTAGCCTCAGCAGCACTCTGTAGGGTAGCACCATGGTGTAGCCGGAGGACAGCTAGCTTCCGTCCTCCTCTGGGTACATTGACTTCAATACAAAACCTAGGAGGCTCATGGTTCTCACCCTCTTCCTTAGACTTACACAGTAATTATGACAACTTCCGGAAGACCTCCTCCAACCTATCAGAGTTCTTGTCGCATGAACTGACATATTGCCCACCCAAAGAAGGATCAGAGAATGAATCTAGTACTGAAAGCCTAAGTTACAGCTAGCTAGTGCTGCAGTGCATCAAATGTGGTGAGTAGTTGACTCAAAGACAATAGTTGAACAGTTTTGAACAAATACATTTTTTCAAAAATGAAAGAGAAGCAAGAGAGCGAGAGAGAGAGACAACTATATTTAGTTGTCATTTTTTTTAAATTCCACTTGCTAGTTTAGCCTACTCAAACACCAGGTTCAAACGGAGAGGGATGCTATGTTAGCTAGCGAAGGCAGCTAGCTAGTTTAGCCTACTCAAACACCCGGTTCAAACAGAGAGGGATGCTATATTAGCTAGCGAATGCAGCTCGCTAGTTTAGCCTACTCAAACACCCGGTTCAAACAGAGAGGGATGCTATGTTAGCTAGTTGGAACTGGAATACTTCCGAGTCAAGGCTTTTGATTTTATTAATTTATTGCCACCGGGGCCCGCTGATGTAACTGCTAAACTGCTTGCTGACTGTACACTGTACTGTATGATTGTAGAGGGTTTACTAACGTGTTAGTTCTAGTAGCTATGTTGACCATGACGTTAGCTAATACGGTGACAATGATCTAGGCCGTGTGTAGCGGTTATGATATGAAGGTTTTGCTTGGAAATGTTTTATCGTCTGGTCACAGATGACTGATGTGTTGTGCACTGAAGTACACAAGCGAAGGGAAATTCCAAGATTGTGCAAAGCTGGCATCAAGGAAAAGGGTGGCTACTTTGAAGAAGCTCAAATATAAAATATATTTTGATTTGTTTAACACTTTTTTTGGTTACTACATGATTCCATATGTGTTATTTCATAGTTTTGACGTCTTCACTATTATTCTACACTGTAGAAAATAGTAAAAATAAAGAAAAACCCTTGAATGAGTAGGTGTGTCCAAACTTTTACCTGGTACTGTATATAGAATGTATAAGCAGGAAGTAGAAGCCTAAGTGCTGTGGTCCATTAGTTTAGTCCAATCAGGGGAGGGACGGTAGGCTTAGGGGGAAATACTAAAGAAGGAAAATATATTTAATTAGTTTAGTCCAATCAGGGGAGGGATGGGAGGGTTAGAGGAAAATACTAAAGAAGGAAAATATATTGAATTAGTTTAGTCCAATCAGGGGAGGGATGGGAGGGTTAGAGGAAAATACTAAAGAAGATAAATATATTGAATTAGTTTACTCCAATCAGGGGAGGGATGGGATGGTTAGAGGAAAATACTAAAGAAGGAAAATATATTTAAAAAAAAAAGATGTATATACTTAATAAAAATACGTATATGCGGGATTGAAAATGATGCAGACAATTACATTGATGGAAGCTACAATTTATCTGCAACATTAAAGCTGATCTACCTGCTAAATAAAAAATAAAAAATAAAAAGAATGAACTAGCAAGAGAGCGCCAGGCGATAACGAACGTGTCAATGTCTGTCTTCTTGATTACTCTAATTTCTCTTGACCAGTTGTTGTAAACTTTCATTCATAGGCTAAGTTGTAGCAACCTCATGATGGGTACAGGGGAACATTACAGTATCATGTAGTAGCCTAAACCTATCACTGTTACATTGAACTGAGTGAATATGAATGACAGTAACCTAAACCTATCACTGTTACATTGAACTGGGTGAATATGAATGACAGTAACCTAAACCTATCACTGTTACATTGAACTGGGTGAATATGAATGACAGTAACCTAAACCTATCACTGTTACATTGAACTGGGTGAATAGAATATGAATGACAGTCATCCAATACTACTGTAGTAGAAATAAGGCCATGCTCATGAAAACAATTATCACCCTCCTTCATCTTAAACGGCACCAACCGCCGCTGAAATCACAGTAGTGGATGCTTTGGACTTCTGACTTTGAAGAGAAGAATCTTTCATCTGACAATCACATGGCTGGCAAAGCAAAAGACCCTAAAACACACGTGTCCCGACCGTTGTAGTGAGGAGGCGCAGCGGTGATGTGAATTACATACTTTTAATGAACGACGAATAAACACGGAGAATAAACAAAATAACAAAACGAACGCTATAAACAACGAGTGCAGACATGCAACTTCACACAGACAATAACCCACAAAACCAACATGGAAAAATGGCAACCTAAATAGGATCCCCAATCAGAGACAACGATAAACAGCTGCCTCTGATTGGGCTGTCAACGATAAACAGCTGTCTCTGATTGGGCTGTCAACGATCAACAGCTGTCTCTAATTGGGCTGTCAACGATAAACAGCTGTCTCTGATTGGGCTGTCAACGATCAACAGCTGTCTCTAATTGGGCTGTCAACGATTAACAGCTGTCTCTAATTGGGCTGTCAACGATAAACAGCTGTCTCTAATTGCGAACCAATTTAGGCTACCATAGACCTACAGTACCTAGACAATCCCAAAACCCAATAGATATACAAAACCCCTAGACAAGTCAAAACATTCCACCCTCGTCACACCCTGACCTAACCAAATAAAGAAAGAAAAACAAAGATAACTAAGGTCAGGGCGTGACAACGTGTCTCAGAAGAGTCAGTTGTATCTGTCGTGTTTCAGTACAGCCTTAACGATGGAGTCAATATTTGCAATATCAGCTGTGGGGTTTTTGGGGGTCTTTCAGCTACGCACACACCTACCACTTCAAGGGCTTTGTCGTACCCGTCGGGGTTGACGGAGGGGAGCAGGTGTATCCTGGTCTCGTGCACCAGGTGACGTATCCGTGGGCTACCCGACAGGTACTCCTGACACATGAACTGCATCAGCAGCAGGAGCAGTTCTCGGCCCAGCACCTCGTTACCGTGGGAACCGGCCGTGTAGCGGAACTCTGGTTCACCTGGGAGGGAGGGAGGGAGGGAGGGAGGGGGGGATGGAGGGAGGGAGGGAGGGGGGGAGGGAGGGGGAGGAAGAGACAGGAAGGGAGGAAGAGAGGGGGAGAAGGTAGGGAGGGAAGGGGGGAGGGAGGGAGAGACAGGGAGGGAGGGAGGGAGGGAGAGAGGGGGGAGGGAGGGAGGGAGGGGGAGGGAGAGACAGGAAGGGAGGAAGAGAGGGGGAGAAGGTAGGGAGGGAAGGGGGGAGGGAGGGAGGGGGAGGGAGGGAGGGAGGGAGGGAGAGAGGGGGAGGGAGAGACAGGGAGGGAGGGAGGGAGGGAGAGGGAGGGAAGAAGGGGGAGGGAGGGAGGGAGAGAGAGAGGGAGGAAGAGAAGGGAGAGAGAGACAGGGAGGGAGGAAGAGAAGGGAGGGAGAGAGGTACAGGGAGGGAGGGAGAGAGAGAAGGGATGGAGAGGGAGGGAGGGAGGGATGGGGAGAAGGGAGGGAGAGAGGGAGGAAGAGAAGAGGGAGAGGGAGGGAGAGAGAGAGAAGTAAGTGAGGGAGATAAGGGAGAGAGTGGGAGGGAGAGAGAGAGGGATGAAGAGAAGGGAGGGAGGGAGGGACGAAGAGAGAAGGGTGAGAGAGAGAGCGAGAAGATAAGATTTGCCAACTAAACAACATGTGAAAAGTCGTATGATGAAGAGATTAAACATTTCATGTAATAATACAACAATTTTCAACCACTTGAACCCAGAGAACTTCACCTGTAGGAATGAATCAAGTCTAAAGATCCAATCAGAGCCCTTTCTCTGGTGTTACCTGCTTCGTGCTCTCCGGGGTTGTCTGAGATCTCGATGGCGTAGAGTTTCTGTCCGCTGTGGCTCTTGCCGATGTTGTATATCCTTGTGATGTTGGGGCACATCTCATTAACCACCTTCATCATCTGTAGAGCCAGTAGAGAACACCTCATTATTACTCTGTGGTGTAGTGTCTGCCCAGCATTACTCTGTGGTGTAGTGTAGTGTCTGCCCAGCATTACTCTGTGGTGTAGTGTAGTGTCTGTCCAGCATTACTCTGTGGTGTAGTGTAGTGTCTGCCCAGCATTACTCTGTGGTGTAGTGTGGTGTCTGTCCAGCATTACTCTGTGGTGTAGTGTCTGCCCACCATTACTCTGTGGTGTAGTGCAGTGTCTGCCCAGCATTACTCTGTAGTGTAGTGTCTGCCCAGCAGTACTCTGTGGTGTAGTGTAGTGTCTGTCCAGCATTACTCTGTGGTGTAGTGTAGTGTCTGCCCAGCATTACTCTGTGGTGTAGTGTAGTGTCTGCCCAGCATTACTCTGTGGTGTAGTGTAGTGTCTGCCCAGCAGTACTCTGTGGTGTAGTGTAGTGTCTGTCCAGCATTACTCTGTGGTGTAGTGTAGTGTCTGCCCAGCATTACTCTGTGGTGTAGTGTAGTGTCTGCCCAGCATTACTCTGTGGTGTAGTGTAGTGTCTGCCCAGCATTACTCTGTGGTGTAGTGTAGTGTCTGTCCAGCATTACTCTGTGATGTAGTGTCATCCCACCATTACTCTGTGGTGTAGTCTAGTGTCTGCCCAGCATTACTCTGTGATGTAGTGTCATCCCACCATTACTCTGTGGTGTAGTGTAGTGTCTGCCCAGCATTACTCTGTAGTGTCTGCTCAGCATTACTCTGTGGTGTAGTGCAGTGTCTGCCCAGCATTACTCTGTAGTGTAGTGTCTGCCCAGCATTACTCTGTGGTGTAGTGTCTGCCCAGCATTACTCTGTGGTGTAGTGACTGCCCAGCATTACTGTGTGGTGCAGTGTCTGTCCAGCATTACTCTGTGGTGTAGTGCAGTGTCAGCCCAGCATTACTCTGTGGTGTAGTGTAGTGTCTGCCCAGCATTACTCTGTGGTGTAGTGCAGTGTCTGCCCAGCATTACTCTGTGGTGTAGTGCAGTGTCTGCCCAGCATTACTCTGTGGTGTAGTGCAGTGTCTGCCCTGCATTACTCTGTGGTGTAGTGCAGTGTCTGCCCAGCATTACTCTGTGGTGTAGTGCAGTGTCTGCCCAGCATTACTCTGTGGTGTAGTGCAGTGTCTTCCCAGCATTACTCTGTGGTGTAGTGTAGTGTCTGCCCAGCATTACTCTGTGGTGTAGTGCAGTGTCTGCCCAGCATTACTCTGTGGTGTAGTGTCTGCCCAGCATTACTCTGTGGTGTAGTGCAGTGTCTGCCCAG
Organism: Salvelinus fontinalis; assembly: GCF_029448725.1. NCBI lineage: Eukaryota > Metazoa > Chordata > Actinopteri > Salmoniformes > Salmonidae > Salvelinus > Salvelinus fontinalis. The sequence continues at coordinate 3,685,386 of NC_074701.1, forward strand.
CATTACTCTGTGGTGTAGTGCAGGGTCTGTCCAGCATTACTCTGTGGTGTAGTGTCTGCCCAGCATTACTCTGTGGTGTAGTGTCTGCCCAGTATTACTCTGTAGTGTAGTGTAGTGTCTGTCCAGCATTACTCTGTGGTGTAGTGTAGTGTCTGTCCAGCATTACTCTGTGGTCTAGTGTCTGCCCAGCATTACTCTGTAGAGTAGTGTAGTGTCTGCCCAGCATTACTCTGTGGTGTAGTGTAGTGTCTGCCCAGCATTACTCTGTAGTGTAGTGTCTGCCCAGCATTACTCTGTAGTGTAGTGTCTGCCCAGCATTACTCTGTGGTGTAGTGTAGTGTCTGCCCAGCATTACTCTGTAGTGTAGTGTCTGCCCAGCATTACTCTGTGGTGTAGTCTAGTGTCTGCCCAGCATTACTCTGTAGTGTAGTGTCTGCCCAGCATTACTCTGTGGTGTAGTGTAGTGTCTGTCCAGCATTACTCTGTAGTGTAGTGCAGTGTCAGCCCAGCATTACTCTGTAGTGTAGTGTCTGTCCAGCATTACTCTACTTACATGCCTCATCTCTTTGTAGCTGTGATGTTTGAAGTCCAGGTTGTCTGTTGTTGTGATCTCATTCCGTCTGTGGTAATAGTTCTGAGAGTCTGACAACAAACACATCCCATATCAAGTCATTGAACAAATCACTGTATCTACTACAGTCTATGTGTCAACTGAAGAGCTAGATAGGTCTGATAAGGATCAGACAGTACACACAGCAGTTACCTAGTAGAATCACACAGTACACACACAGCAGTTACCTGGTAGAATCACACAGCAGTTACCTAGTAGAATCACACAGTACACACACAGCAGTTACCTAGTAGAATCACACAGTACACACAGCAGTTACCTAGTAGAATCAGACAGTACACACACAGCAGTTACCTAGTAGAATCACACAGCAGTTACCTAGTAGAATCACACAGCAGTTACCTAGTGGACTCACACAGTACACACACAGCAGTTACCTAGTAGAATCACACAGTACACACACAGCAGTTACCTAGTAGAATCACACAGCAGTTACCTAGTAGAATCACACAGCAGTTACCTAGTGGACTCACACAGTACACAAAACAGCAGTTACCTAGTAGAATCACACAGTACACACAGCAGTTACCTAGTAGAATCACACAGTACACACACAGCAGTTACCTAGTAGAATCACACAGTACACACACAGCAGTTACCTAGTAGAATCACACAGCAGTTACCTAGTAGAATCACACAGTACACACACAGCAGTTACCTAGTAGAATCACACAGCAGTTACCTAGTAGAATCACACAGCAGTTACCTAGTGGACTCACACAGTACACACACAGCAGTTACCTAGTAGAATCACACAGCAGTTACCTAGTAGAATCACACAGCAGTTACCTAGTGGACTCACACAGTACACACACAGCAGTTACCTAGTAGAATCACACAGTACACACAGCAGTTACCTAGTAGAATCACACAGCAGTTACCTGGTAGAATCACACAGTACACACACAGCAGTTACCTGGTAGAATCACACAGTACACACACAGCAGTTACCTAGTAGAATCACACAGCAGTTACCTGGTAGAATCACACAGTACACACACAGCAGTTACCTAGTAGAATCACACAGTACACACACAGCAGTTACCTGGCAGAATCACACAGTACACACAGCAGGTACCTAGTAGAATCACACAGCACACACAGCAGTTACCTAGTAGAATCACACAGTACACACAGCAGGTACCTAGTAGAATCACACAGTACACACAGCAGGTACCTAGTAGAATCACACAGTACACACAGCAGGTACCTAGTAGAATCACACAGCACACACAGCAGTTACCTAGTAGAATCACACAGTACACACAGCAGGTACCTAGTAGAATCACACAGTACACACAGCAGGTACCTAGTAGAATCACACAGTACACACAGCAGGTACCTAGTAGAATCACACAGCAGCTACCTAGTAGAATCACACAGCAGTAACCTAGTGGACTCACACAGTACACACAGCAGTTACCTAGTAGAATCACACAGCAGTTACCTAGTAGAATCACACAGTACACACACAGCAGTTACCTAGTAGAATCACACAGTACACACAGCAGTTACCTAGTAGAATCACACAGTACACACACAGCAGTTACCTAGTAGAATCACACAGCAGTTACCTAGTAGAATCACACAGTACACACACAGCAGTTACCTAGTAGAATCACACAGCAGTTACCTAGTAGAATCACACAGTACACACACAGCAGTTACCTAGTAGAATCACACAGTACACACAGCAGTTACCTAGTAGAATCACACAGCAGTTACCTAGTAGAATCACACAGTACACACACAGCAGTTACCTAGTAGAATCACACAGTACACACACACAGCAGTTACCTAGTAGAATCACACAGTACACACAGCAGTTACCTAGTAGAATCACACAGTACACACAGCAGTTACCTAGTAGAATCAGACAGTACACACAGCAGTTACCTAGTAGAATCAGACAGCAGTTACCTAGTAGAATCACACAGTACACACAGCAGTTACCTGGTAGAATCGCACAGCAGTTACCTAGTAGAATCACACAGCAGTTACCTAGTAGAATCACACAGCAGTTACCTAGTAGAATCACACAGTAGTTACCTAGTAGAATCACACAGCAGTTACCTAGTAGAATCACACAGCAGTTACCTAGTAGAATCACACAGCAGGTACCTAGTAGAATCACACAGCAGTTACCTAGTAGAATCACACAGCAGGTACCTAGTAGAATCACACAGCAGGTACCTGGTAGAATCACACAATACACACACAGCAGGTACCTAGTAGAATCACACAGCAGTTACCTAGTAGAATCACACAGCAGGTACCTAGTAGAATCACACAGCAGTTACCTAGTAGAATCACACAGTACACACACAGCAGGTACCTAGTAGAATCACACAGCAGTTACCTAGTAGAATCACACAGCAGTTACCTAGTAGAATCACACAGCAGTTACCTAGTAGAATCACACAATACACACACAGCAGTTACCTAGTAGAATCACACAGCAGTTACCTAGTAGAATCACGCAATACACACACAGCAGTTACCTAGTAGAATCACACAGCAGTTACCTAGTAGAATCACGCAATACACACACAGCAGTTACCTAGTAGAATCACGCAATACACACACAGCAGTTACCTAGTAGAATCACACAGCAGTTACCTAGTAGAATCACACAGCAGTTACCTAGTAGAATCACACAGCAGGTACCTAGTAGAATCACACAGTACACACACAGCAGTTACCTAGTGGAATCACACAATACACACACAGCAGTTACCTAGTAGAATCACGCAATACACACACAGCAGTTACCTAGTGGAATCACACAATGCACACACAGCAGTTACCTGTTAGAATCACACAGCAGTTACCTAGTAGAATCACACAGTAGTTACCTGGCATGGGACATCCCAGGATCTCGACCCTCATGCAGATGCTGCCCCGGTTGAACCAGGAGCGAGGGTTGACTCTGATGTAACGAGCCACGGCAGCCACAGGTAACATGTTCAACACAGGGATCTCTTTCTCCGTGTTGCCAGGGAAGATCTACTGAGACAAGTAGATGTTTAACAACTCAGTGAATAAGCCACTAGGGATCGGTAGCTGGCACATGGTACAGTACCATCTATGGACCATGGTAATACAGTACCATCTATGGACCATGGTACCGTACCATCTATGGACCATGGTAATATAGTACCATCTATGGACCATGGTACAGTACCATCTATGGACCATGGTACAGAACCATCTATGGACCATGGTAATACAGTACCATCTATGGACCATGGTAATACAGAACCATCTATGGACCATGGTAATACAGAACCATCTATGGACCATGGTACAGAACTATCTATGGACCATGGTACAGTACCATCTATGGACCATGGTACAGAACCATCTATGGACCATGGTACAGAACCATCTATGGACCATGGTAATACAGTACCATCTATGGACCATGGTACAGTACCATCTAAGGACCATGGCACAGAACCATCTATGGACCATGGTACAGTACCATCTATGGACCATGGTAATACAGTACCATCTATGGACCATGGTAATACAGTACCATCTATGGACCATGGTACAGTACCATCTATGGACCATGGTACAGAACCATCTATGGACCATGGTAATACAGTACCATCTATGGACCATGGTACAGTACCATCTATGGACCATGGTACAGTACCATCTATGGACCATGGTACAGTACCATCTATGGACCATGGTACAGTACCATCTATGGACCATGGTAATACAGAACCATCTATGGACCATGGTACAGTACCATCTATGGACCATGGTAATACAGAACCATCTATGGACCATGGTAATACAGTACCATCTATGGACCATGGTAATACAGTACCATCTATGGACCATGGTAATACAGTACCATCTATGGACCATGGTACAGTACCATCTACGGACCATGGTACAGTACCATCTACGGACCATGGTTCAGAACCATCTATGGACCATGGTACAGGACCATCTATGGACCATGGTACAGTACATCTATGGACCATGGTAATACAGTACCATCTATGGACCATGGTACAGAACCATCTATGGACCATGGTAATACAGTACCATCTATGGACCATGGTACAGTACCATCTATGGACCATGGTAATACAGTACCATCTATGGACCATAGTACAGAACCATCTATGGACCATGGTAATACAGTACCATCTTTGGACCATAGTACAGAACCATCTATGGACCATAGTACAGAACCATCTATGGACCATTGTAATACAGTACCATCTATGGACCATGGTTAAGAAACCATCTATGGACCATGGTACAGAACCATCTATGGACCATGGTACAGTACCATCTATGCACCATGGTACAGTACCATCTATGAACCATGGTACAGAACCATCTATGGACCATGGTACAGTACCATCTATGGACCATGGTAATACAGTACCATCTATGGACCATGGTAATACAGTACCATCTATGGACCATGGTACAGTACCATCTATGGACCATGGTAATACAGTACCATCTATGGACCATGGTATTACAGTACCATATATGGACCATGGTACAGAACCATCTATGAACCATGGTACAGTACCATCTATGAACCATGGTACAGAACCATCTATGGACCATGGTACAGAACCATCTATGGACCATGGTAATACAGTACCATCTATGGACCATGGTACAGAACCATCTATGGACCATGGTACAGTACCATCTATGAACCATGGTACAGAACCATCTATGGACCATGGTACAGTACCATCTATGGACCATGGTACAGAACCATCTATGGACCATGGTACAGTACCATCTATGAACCATGGTAATACAGTACCATCTATGGACCATGGTACAGTACCATCTATGGACCATGGTAATACAGTACCATCTATGGACCATGGTACAGAACCATCTATGGACCATGGTAATACAGTACCATCTATGGACCATGGTACAGTACCATCTATGGACCATGGTAATACAGTACCATCTATGGACCATGGTACAGAACCATCTATGGACCATGGTAATACAGTACCATCTATGGACCATGGTACAGTACCATCTATGGACCATGGTAATACAGTACCATCTATGGACCATGGTACAGAACCATCTATTGACCATGGTACAGAACCATCTATGGACCATGGTAATACAGTACCATCTATGGACCATGGTAATACAGTACCATCTATGGACCATGGTAATACAGTACCATCTATGGACCATGGTACAGTACCATCTATGGACCATGGTAATACAGTACCATCTATGGACCATGGTACAGAACCATCTATGGACCATGGTAATACAGTACCATCTATGAACCATGGTAATACAGTACCATCTATGGACCATGGTACAGTACCATCTATGGACCATGGTAATACAGTACCATCTATGGACCATGGTAATACAGTACCATCTATTGACCATGGTACAGTACCATCTATGAACCATGGTACAGTACCATCTATGGACCATGGTAATACAGTACCATATATGGACCATGGTACAGAACCATCTATGGACCATGGTAATACAGTACCATCTATGGACCATGGTACAGTACCATCTATGGACCATGGTAATACAGTACCATCTATGGACCATGGTACAGAACCATCTATGGACCATGGTAATACAGTACCATCTATGGACCATGGTACAGTACCATCTATGGACCATGGTAATACAGTACCATCTATGGACCATGGTACAGTACCATCTATGGACCATGGTAATACAGTACCATCTATGGACCATGGTACAGAACCATCTATGGACCATGGTACAGAACCATCTATGGACCATGGTAATACAGTACCATCTATGGACCATGGTACAGTACCATCTATGGACCATGGTACAGTACCATCTATGGACCATGGTACAGTACCATCTATGGACCATGGTACAGTACCATCTATGGACCATGGTACAGTACCATCTATGGACCATGGTACAGTACCATCTATGGACCATGGTACAGTACCATCTATGGACCATGGTAATACAGTACCATCTATGGACCATGGTACAGAACCATCTATGGACCATGGTAATACAGTACCATCTATGGACCATGGTACAGAACCATCTATGGACCATGGTAATACAGTACCATCTATGGACCATGGTACAGTACCATCTATGGACCATGGTACAGTACCATCTATGAACCATGGTACAGAACCATCTATGGACCATGGTAATACAGTACCATCTATGGACCATGGTACAGTACCATCTATGGACCATGGTACAGTACCATCTATGGACCATGGTACAGAACCATCTATGGACCATGGTAATACAGTACCATCTATGGACCATGGTACAGTACCATCTATGGACCATGGTACAGAACCATCTATGGACCATGGTACAGTACCATCTATGGATCATGGTACAGAACCATCTATAGACCATGGTACAGAACCATCTATGGACCATGGTACAGTACCATCTATGGACCATGGTACAGAACCATCTATGGACCATGGTACAGTACCATCTATGGACCATGGTACAGTACCATCTATGGACCATGGTACAGTACCATCTATGGACCATGGTACAGAACCATCTATGGACCATGGTAATACAGAACCATCTATGGACCATGGTACAGTACCATCTATGGACCATGGTACAGAACCATCTATGGACCATGATACAGAACCATCTATGGACCATGGTACAGTACCATCTATGGACCATGGTACAGTACCATCTATGGACCATGGTACAGTACCATCTATGGACCATGGTAATACAGAACCATCTATGGACCATGGTACAGTACCATCTATGGACCATGGTAATACAGAACCATCTATGGACCATGGTAATACAGTACCATCTATGGACCATGGTAATACAGTACCATCTATGGACCATGGTAATACAGTACCATCTATGGACCATGGTACAGTACCATCTACGGACCATGGTACAGTACCATCTACGGACCATGGTTCAGAACCATCTATGGACCATGGTACAGGACCATCTATGGACCATGGTACAGTACATCTATGGACCATGGTAATACAGTACCATCTATGGACCATGGTACAGAACCATCTATGGACCATGGTAATACAGTACCATCTATGGACCATGGTACAGTACCATCTATGGACCATGGTAATACAGTACCATCTATGGACCATAGTACAGAACCATCTATGGACCATGGTAATACAGTACCATCTTTGGACCATAGTACAGAACCATCTATGGACCATAGTACAGAACCATCTATGGACCATTGTAATACAGTACCATCTATGGACCATGGTTAAGAAACCATCTATGGACCATGGTACAGAACCATCTATGGACCATGGTACAGTACCATCTATGCACCATGGTACAGTACCATCTATGAACCATGGTACAGAACCATCTATGGACCATGGTACAGTACCATCTATGGACCATGGTAATACAGTACCATCTATGGACCATGGTAATACAGTACCATCTATGGACCATGGTACAGTACCATCTATGGACCATGGTAATACAGTACCATCTATGGACCATGGTATTACAGTACCATATATGGACCATGGTACAGAACCATCTATGAACCATGGTACAGTACCATCTATGAACCATGGTACAGAACCATCTATGGACCATGGTACAGAACCATCTATGGACCATGGTAATACAGTACCATCTATGGACCATGGTACAGAACCATCTATGGACCATGGTACAGTACCATCTATGAACCATGGTACAGAACCATCTATGGACCATGGTACAGTACCATCTATGGACCATGGTACAGAACCATCTATGGACCATGGTACAGTACCATCTATGAACCATGGTAATACAGTACCATCTATGGACCATGGTACAGTACCATCTATGGACCATGGTAATACAGTACCATCTATGGACCATGGTACAGAACCATCTATGGACCATGGTAATACAGTACCATCTATGGACCATGGTACAGTACCATCTATGGACCATGGTAATACAGTACCATCTATGGACCATGGTACAGAACCATCTATGGACCATGGTAATACAGTACCATCTATGGACCATGGTACAGTACCATCTATGGACCATGGTAATACAGTACCATCTATGGACCATGGTACAGAACCATCTATTGACCATGGTACAGAACCATCTATGGACCATGGTAATACAGTACCATCTATGGACCATGGTAATACAGTACCATCTATGGACCATGGTAATACAGTACCATCTATGGACCATGGTACAGTACCATCTATGGACCATGGTAATACAGTACCATCTATGGACCATGGTACAGAACCATCTATGGACCATGGTAATACAGTACCATCTATGAACCATGGTAATACAGTACCATCTATGGACCATGGTACAGTACCATCTATGGACCATGGTAATACAGTACCATCTATGGACCATGGTAATACAGTACCATCTATTGACCATGGTACAGTACCATCTATGAACCATGGTACAGTACCATCTATGGACCATGGTAATACAGTACCATATATGGACCATGGTACAGAACCATCTATGGACCATGGTAATACAGTACCATCTATGGACCATGGTACAGTACCATCTATGGACCATGGTAATACAGTACCATCTATGGACCATGGTACAGAACCATCTATGGACCATGGTAATACAGTACCATCTATGGACCATGGTACAGTACCATCTATGGACCATGGTAATACAGTACCATCTATGGACCATGGTACAGTACCATCTATGGACCATGGTAATACAGTACCATCTATGGACCATGGTACAGAACCATCTATGGACCATGGTACAGAACCATCTATGGACCATGGTAATACAGTACCATCTATGGACCATGGTACAGTACCATCTATGGACCATGGTACAGTACCATCTATGGACCATGGTACAGTACCATCTATGGACCATGGTACAGTACCATCTATGGACCATGGTACAGTACCATCTATGGACCATGGTACAGTACCATCTATGGACCATGGTACAGTACCATCTATGGACCATGGTAATACAGTACCATCTATGGACCATGGTACAGAACCATCTATGGACCATGGTAATACAGTACCATCTATGGACCATGGTACAGAACCATCTATGGACCATGGTAATACAGTACCATCTATGGACCATGGTACAGTACCATCTATGGACCATGGTACAGTACCATCTATGAACCATGGTACAGAACCATCTATGGACCATGGTAATACAGTACCATCTATGGACCATGGTACAGTACCATCTATGGACCATGGTACAGTACCATCTATGGACCATGGTACAGAACCATCTATGGACCATGGTAATACAGTACCATCTATGGACCATGGTACAGTACCATCTATGGACCATGGTACAGAACCATCTATGGACCATGGTACAGTACCATCTATGGATCATGGTACAGAACCATCTATAGACCATGGTACAGAACCATCTATGGACCATGGTACAGTACCATCTATGGACCATGGTACAGAACCATCTATGGACCATGGTACAGTACCATCTATGGACCATGGTACAGTACCATCTATGGACCATGGTACAGTACCATCTATGGACCATGGTACAGAACCATCTATGGACCATGGTAATACAGAACCATCTATGGACCATGGTACAGTACCATCTATGGACCATGGTACAGAACCATCTATGGACCATGATACAGAACCATCTATGGACCATGGTACAGAACCATCTATGGACCATGGTAATACAGAACCATCTATGGACCATGGTACAGAACCATCTATGGACCATGGTAATACAGAACCATCTATGGACCATGGTAATACAGTACCATCTATGGACCATGGTAATACAGTACCATCTATGGACCCTGGTAATACAGTACCATCTATGGACCATGGTAATACAGTACCATCTATGGACCATGGTAATACAGTACCATCTATGGACAATGGTACAGAACCATCTATGGACCATGGTAATACAGTACCATCTATGGACCATGGTACAGTACCATCTATGGACCATGGTACAGTACCATCTATGGACCATGGTACAGTACCATCTATGGACCATGGTACAGTACCATCTATGGACCATGGTAATACAGTACCATCTATGGACCATGGTAATACAGTACCATCTATGGACCATGGTAATACAGTACCATCTATGGACCATGGTAATACAGTACCATCTATGGACCATGGTACAGTACCATCTATGGACCATGGTAATACAGAACCATCTATGGACCATGGTAATTCTTACTTAGATGACGCCATAATGACATTGGAATCTGATCAATATGATCCAAGAAACAAACTCTTCCAGAACGTACTTACAAAGTGTGAACTGCTGTAACAACCATGCCTCATTGATCTCCACGCCAATCACATCTATTGATCTCCACCCCAATTATATCTATTGGTCTCCACCCTAATCATATATATTGATCTCCACCCCAATCATATCTATTGCTCTCCACCCCAATCACATCTATTGATCTCCACCCCAATCACATCTATTGCTCTCCACCCCAATCACATCTATTGATCTCCACCCTAATCACATCTATTGATCTCCACCCTAATCATATATATTGATCTCCACCCCAATCATATCTATTGCTCTCCACCCCAATCACATCTATTGATCTCCACCCCAATCACAACTATTGATCTCCACCCTAATCACATCTATTGATCTCCACCCCAATCATATCTATTGATCTCCACCCTAATCATATCTATTGCTCTGCACCCCAATCATATCTATTGATCTCCACCCTAATCATATCTATTGATCTCCACCCCAATCATATATATTGATCTCCACCCTAATCATATCTATTGATCTCCACCCTAATCATATATATTGATCTCCACCCTAATCATATCTATTGATCTCCACCCCAGTCATATATATTGATCTCCACCCCAATCACATCTATTGACCATGATCTCAGCTAGCTACTCACCAGGTCTTGTGATCCGTTCTTCAGAGTGACCCATGTGTGACTGTCGTTGCTCACAAGGACCTTATATGACGTCACCCAGTCACTCCTAAAACACAGGAGGAGAGAGAAAGTCAAGGAAGCTTAAGAAGAGGGAATTAGTTTAGAGGGTTCAAAGCCAAACTGTTCCGTGCTGGACTGACGGACACGGTGTCCATATTAGGAAGCGAATGTCCATGGAAGCTGTGTCAGAGTCACTAGGAGTTGGTGCCTTTTCCTAATACGGACACCGTACATTTCTTAAGTGAATTTAACTACAGGTGACAACTTTACAGTACAGATGTAGGATCTTAATTTGATTAATCTTTTGTTGCTGAGAATTTTCCTACAGATGAGATTTGTGATTTACATAAATTCACTGAAAACCCAAAATAACACACGGTTAAATTAACAGTATTGCACTTTTCATGTAGCCTACTTTTGTCCAGCTAATAGCCTAACCACCGATCAAGCAACATTATGGACTAAACGTTAAAATCCTGTTACTGCAGATTTTTTGTTGTTGCGATGACAATATAGGTCAAATTATGATCCTATACCTGTAGCTAATCCACTAAGTAACAACAAATATAATACGATCCATACCAGTAGATGTCAAATGTATTACGTCAATATATATGTAAATATCTCCAGAGATCCGGTCCATATGAACATTTATACCGTTACGAACCAGATCCATCCCAGCTTGTTCTACTTACAGTAACAGTCTCCTTCTGGGACCAATGTTGAAATATGGGCAGAAACCTGGTTCTGGTTAGTGGAGCCACCATGAAGCTAATGGTATGACAACTGAAAAAGAGAATTCTACTGTGCACGGCTGGCAGCACAGCAAAGACACGCACGCACGCACGCACGCACGCACGCACGCACGCACGCACGCACGCACGCACACACACACACACACACACACACACACACACACACACACACACACACACAGTAGATGTCTCCTGGATAGAGATATCAACCCTGAGCCGGGGTGAACGTATGGTGTGATGACTCTGGTGCTGTAGGAATCCCCAGTCCTGCTAATTAAAACACAATGAGACCTTTTCTAAATCTGGCAACATAGACAGATACTAGTTACCAGTTACAATAGAACTACATCACTACAGAAATACGATCTGTCTTTGCCTAAAAGCCCCCTTGTGTCTTCCACATGTGTTCTGTAACTCCAGATCAGCAGCGGGAGACGACTCGGGAAGGAGATGACAAAAAGGGGCGCTTTCTCAGCTCGCCCCCCCCTAATTCAGGAAATAACGAGCGGTTTTCTGAGAGAGCCGTTTAAGAGCCTCCTTTTCCCAGTTAACCAGTACAAAGGGCAGAACGTGCCAAATACGACCACAGGCAGCTGGGGAGAGTATGGAGATTCTAACGGACGATGTGATCATCAGCAGAAAGAGAGTAATTGGTTCTTCTTCACCGAACCAAAGAAGGGAATTAGTTTTTTTTAGCTCATAGTGCCGGGTACTTTTTCATAATTTGCTTAAAAACTGTCCGTGTGATGACAGTCTGTTAATTAGGTTTACTCAGATGTGCTTTTCCTCGTTGGTCTATTTCAGTGGAATAGTGCTTGCTAGTGCTGCTAACTGCTAGTATATAATATTACGGTTAGCATTGTGCTAAGTGGCTTAACATGACGATATATTACGGTTAGCATTGTGCTAAGTGGCTTAACATGATGATATATTACGGTTAGCATTGTGCTAAGTGGCTTAACATGATGATATATTACGGTTAGCATTGTGCTAAGTGGCTTAACTAGATGATATATTATGGTTAGCATTGTGCTAAGTGGCTTAACATGATGATATATTACGGTTAGCATTGTGCTAAGTGGCTTAACATGATGATATATTACGGTTAGCATTGTGCTAAGTGGCTTAACATGATGATATATTACGGTTAGCATTGTGCTAAGTGGCTTAACATGACGATATTGTTCACCAGCTTTATACAGGACCCATATGGGCCTGATGCTGCTGAGAACAATGGTCTCCTTTATTAACCAATGAGGTCATTGGCTCACGGTGCTGGTTACAGTTCAATACGGTTTCACATTTCTTACTTTTTATTTGCTTTGGAAAACTTGCGCTGTCTTGTCAGGACATTGAGGTGACTTGTCAGGACATTGAGGTGTCTTGTCAGGACATTCTGGTGACTTGTCAGGACATTGAGGTGTCTTGTCAGGACATTGAGGTGACTTGTCAGGACATTGAGGTGTCTTGTCAGGACATTGAGGTGTCTTGTCAGGACATTGAGGTGTCTTGTCAGGATATTGAGGTGACTTGCCAGGACATTCTGGTGACTTGTCAGGACATTGAGGTGTCTTGTCAGGACATTCTGGTGACTTGTCAGGACATTCTGGTGACTTGTCAGGACATTGAGGTGTCTTGTCAGGACATTCTGGTGACTTGTCAGGACATTGAGGTGTCTTGTCAGGACATTGAGGTGACTTGTCAGGACATTGAGGTGTCTTGTCAGGACATTGAGGTGTCTTGTCAGGACATTGAGGTGTCTTGTCAGGATATTGAGGTGACTTGCCAGGACATTCTGGTGACTTGTCAGGACATTGAGGTGTCTTGTCAGGACATTCTGGTGACTTGTCAGGACATTCTGGTGACTTGTCAGGACATTGAGGTGACTTGTCAGGACATTCTGGTGACTTGTCAGGACATTCTGGTTAAGGGTTAAGTTAGGATTTAGGGTTAAGGTTAGGTTAAGGGTTAAGTTAGGGGTTAGGGTTAGCCATTAGGTTTAGGTTTGTGGTTAGGTCCAAGGTTAGGGGTTAAGTTAGGGGTTAGGTTTAGGGCATTAGGTTTAGGTTTGTGGTTAGGTCCAAGGTTAAGGGTTAGGTTTAGGGCATTAGGTTTAGGTTGGTGGTTAGGTCCAAGGTTAAGGGTTAGGTTTAGGGCATTAGGTTTAGGTTGGTGGTTAGGTCCAAGGTTAAGGGTTAGGTTTAGGGTTCAGGGAAATGGGAAAACGGGAATACATTTTTACTTCCCATGTGTGCACGTGGGCGTGTGTGTGTGTGTGTGTATGTGTGTGTGTGTGTGTGCGTGTGTGTGTGTGTGTGTGTGTGTGTGTGTGTGTGTGTTTTAACCCACCACAGCTGATTAAGGGCTGGGCTGCTGCTGAGGGAAGCAGTGCTCCAGGGAAGCCCCTGATTCCAGGATTACACGTCAGTGAACGTGCTCTCACTCTGCAACGATGATTCCCCATCGGGTCAAACCCTTTTCACACCACAGTCATGAAAACCTTCCATTCAGATCAGTAGGTCTGATGGAGGAGGGGTTTAGATCAGTAGGTCTGATGGGGGAGGGGTTTAGATCAGTAGGTCTGATGGGGGAGGGGTTTAGATCAGTAGGTCTGATAGGGGAGGGGTTTAGATCAGTAGGTCTGATGGGGGAGGGGTTTAGATCAGTAGGTCTGATGGGGGAGAGGTTTAGATCAGTAGGTCTGATGGGGGAGGGGTTTAGATCAGTAGGTCTGATGGAGGAGGGGTTTAGATCAGTAGGTATGATGGGGGAGGGGTTTAGATGAGTAGGTCTGATGGGGGAGGGGTTTAGATCAGTAGGTCTGATGGAGGAGGGGTATAGATCAGTAGGTCTGATGGGGGAGGGGTTTAGATCAGTAGGTCTGATGGAGGAGGGGTTTAGATCAGTAGGTCTGATGGGGGAGGGGTTTAGATCAGTAGGTATGATGGGGGAGGGGTTTAGATGAGTAGGCCTGATGGGGGAGGGGTTTAGATCAGTAGGTCTGATGGGGGAGGGGTTTAGATCAGTAGGTCTGATGGGGGAGGGGTTTAGATCAGTAGGTCTGATGGGGGAGAGGTTTAGATCAGTAGGTCTGATGGGGGAGGGGTTTAGATCAGTAGGTCTGATGGAGGAGGGGTTTAGATCAGTAGGCATGATGGGGGAGGGGTTTAGATGAGTAGGTCTGATGGGGGAGGGGTTTAGATCAGTAGGTCTGATGGAGGAGGGGTATAGATCAGTAGGTCTGATGGGGGAGGGGTTTAGATCAGTAGGTCTGATGGAGGAGGGGTTTAGATCAGTAGGTATGATGGGGGAGGGGTTTAGATGAGTAGGTCTGATGGGGGAGGGGTTTAGATCAGTAGGTCTGATGGGGGAGGGGTTTAGATCAGTAGGTCTGATGGAGGAGGGGTATAGATCAGTAGGTCTGATGGGGGAGGGGTTTAGATCAGTAGGTCTGATGGAGGAGGGGTTTAGATCAGTAGGTCTGATGGGGGAGGGGTTTAGATCAGTAGGTCTGATGGAGGAGGGGTTTAGATCAGTAGGTCTGATGGGGGAGGGGTTTAGATCAGTAGGTCTGATGGAGGAGGGGTTTAGATCAGTAGGTCTGATGGAGGAGGGGTTTAGATCAGTAGGTCTGATGGGGGAGGGGTTTAGATCAGTAGGTCTGATGGAGGAGGGGTATAGATCAGTAGGTCTGATGGAGGAGGGGTTTAGATCAGTAGGTCTGATGGAGGAGGGGTTTAGATCAGTAGGTCTGATGGAGGAGGGGTTTAGATCAGTAGGTCTGATGGGGGAGGGGTTTAGATCAGTAGGTCTGATGGAGGAGGGGTATAGATCAGTAGGTCTGATGGGGGAGGGGTTTAGATCAGTAGGTCTGATGGAGGAGGGGTTTAGATCAGTAGGTCTGATGGGGGAGGGGTTTAGATCAGTAGGTCTGATGGAGGAGGGGTTTAGATCAGTAGGTCTGATGGAGGAGGGGTTTAGATCAGTAGGTCTGATGGAGGAGGGGTTTAGATCAGTAGGTCTGATGGAGGAGGGGTATAGATCAGTAGGTCTGATGGAGGAGGGGTTTAGATCAGTAGGTCTGATGGAGGAGGGGTTTAGATCAGTAGGTCTGATGGGGGAGGGGTTTAGATCAGTAGGTCTGATGGAGGAGGGGTATAGATCAGTAGGTCTGATGGGGGAGGGGTTTAGATCAGTAGGTCTGATGGAGGAGGGGTTTAGATGCTACCTGTGTTGGAGGTGTATCATCAGTTAAAGACAATGATTCAATGTAAGTCTCTTGAGCAGGCTTGTCCCCAGGCACCACCACGCTATGTAGATACACACTGAGAAATCATTTCATTGGCCATAGATACCTGGAGGGATGATGAGGCAGTGGGGGAAAGAGGGGGGGCGGGTTAATAAGGGTGAGTCAGAGTGAGAGTAATGGGGGTGAATCTCTCTCTCTCTCTCTCTCTCTCTCTCTCTCTCTCTCTCTCTCTCTCTCTCTCTCTCTCTCTCTCTCTCTCTCTCTCTCTCTCTCTCTCTCTCTCTCTCTCTCTCTCTCTCTCTCTCTCTCTCTCTCTCTCTCTCTCTCTCTCTCTATATATATATATATATATGACTCACACACTGAGTCATATATGACTACAGCTCAGCGTTCACAACAGTGGTAGGCCTGATCACCGACAACGATGAGACAGCCTGTAGGGAGGAGGTCAGAGACTTGACCGTGTGGTGCCAGGACAACAACCTCTTCCTCAATGTGATCAAGTCAAAGGAGATGATTGTGGACTACAGGAAAAGGAGGGCCGAGCACGCCCCTATTCTCATCGTCGGGGCTGTAGTGGAGCAGGTTGAGAGCTTCAAGTTCCTTGGTGTCCACATCAACAACAAACTAACATGGTCCAAACACACCAAGACAGTCGTGAAGAGGGCACGACAAAACCTATTCCCACTCAGGAGAGTGATAAGATTTGGCATGGGTCCTCAGATCCTCAAAAGGTTCTACAGCTGCACCATCGAGAGCATCCTGACGGGTTGCATCACTGTCTGGTATGGCAACTGCTCAGCCTCCGACCGCAAGACACTACAGAGGGTAGTGCGTACAGCCCAGTACATCACTGGGGCCAAGCTTCCTGCCATCCAGAACCTCTATACCAGGCGGTGTCAGAGGAAGAACCCAAAAATTGTCAAAGGCTCCAGCCACCCTACTTATAGACTGTTCTCTCTGCTACCGCACGGCAAGCGGTACCGGAGCGCCAAGTCTAGGTCCAAGAGGCTTCTAAACAGTTTCTACCCCCAAGCCATAAGACTCCTGAACAGCTAACCAAATGACTACCCAGACTATTGCACCCCCCCCCCCCCCCTCTTTTACGCCGCTGCTACTCTCTGTTATCATCTATGCATAGTCACTTTAATAGCTCTACCTACATATACATATTGCCTCAATTACCTCGACTAACCGGTGCCCCCGCACATTGACTCTGTACCGGTACCCCCTGTATATAGTCTCCACATTGACTCTGTATCGGTACCACCTGTATATAGCCTCCACATTGACTCTGTACCGGTACACCCTGTATATAGCCTCCACATTGACTCTGTACTGGTACCCCCTGTATATAGTCTCCACATTGACTCTGTACCGGTACCCCCTGTATATAGCCTCCACATTGACTCTGTACCGGTACCCCCTGTATATAGCCTCCACATTGACTCTGTACCGGTACCCCCTGTATATAGCCTCCACATTGACTCTGTACCGGTACCCCCTGTATATAGCCTCCACATTGACTCTGTACCGGTACCCCCTGTATATAGCCTCCACATTGACTCTGTACCGGTACCCCCTGTATATAGCCTCCACATTGACTCTATACCGGTACCCCCTGTATATAGCCTCCACATTGACTCTGTACCGGTACCCCCTGTATATAGCCTCCACATTGACTCTGTACCGGTACCCCCTGTATATAGCCTCCACATTGACTCTGTACCGGTACCCCCTGTATATAGCCTCCACATTGACTCTATACCGGTACCCCCTGTATATAACCTCCACATTGACTCTGTACCGGTACACCCTGTATATAGCCTCCACATTGACTCTATACCGGTACCCCCTGTATATAGCCTCCACATTGACTCTGTACCGGTACCCCCTGTATATAGCCTCCACATTGACTCTGTACTGGTACCCCCCGTATATAGCCTCCACATTGACTCTGTACCGGTACCCCCTGTATATAGCCTCCGCATTGACTCTGTACCGGTACCCCCTGTATATAGCCTCCACATTGACTCTGTACCGGTACCCCCTGTATATAGCCTCCACATTGACTCTGTACCGGTACACCCTGTATATAGCCTCGTTATTGTTATTTTACTGCTGCACTTAAATGACTTGTTCCTTTTATTTCTTATTCTTATTCATATTTTTTAAACTATGGGCTTGTCAGTAAGCATTTCACTGTATGGTCCTGTTGTATTTGGTGCATGTGACTCATAAAATGTGATTTGATTTGATATATTGGGGAGGAGTGACGGGGGTTAATCAGAGTTGGATTGGAGGACAGATTCCCTCCGTAGGCTGGTGAAGGTGAGACTTAAAGGACGCCATGAAGACGTGATGGGACCTACCATTTAGACACGTCAGGCTGGTGAAGGTGAGACTTATGGGACGCCATGAAGACGTGATGAGACCTACCATTTAGACACGTCAGTCTCAGACTCCAAATAAAGGCTACCAGAGAAAAGGTTTCTCAGAGGAGGATTAAAACAGGACTCAACCTGATTGGCACATTAATTATTTGGTGGTTGTTTACTATATTTTCTGTCAGGTGTGAAATGGAAATCTGTTTGCTGCATGTCCCAACTCCCCCTGAGACACCCTCAGAGAGTGGGGTCACGGTCAGGGTCAGACACCCTCAGAGAGTGGGGTCACGGTCAGGGTCAGACACCCTCAGAGAGTGGGGTCACGGTCAGGGTCAGACACCCTCAGAGAGTGGGGTCACGGTCAGGGTCAGACACCCTCAGAGAGTGGGGTCACGGTCAGGGTCAGACACCCTCAGAGAGTGGGGTCACGGTCAGGGTCAGACACCCTCAGAGAGTGGGGTCACGGTCAGGGTCAGACACCCTCAGAGAGTGGGGTCACGGTCAGGGTCAGACACCCTCAGAGAGTGGGGTCACGGTCAGGGTCAGACACCCTCAGAGAGTGGGGTCACGGTCAGGGTCAGACACCCTCAGAGAGTGGGGTCACGGTCAGGGTCAGACACCCTCAGAGAGTGGGGTCACGGTCAGGGTCAGACACCCTCAGAGAGTGGGGTCACGGTCAGGGTCAGACACCCTCAGAGTGTGGGGTCACGGTCAGGGTCAGACACCCTCAGAGAGTGGGGTCACGGTCAGGGTCAGACACCCTCAGAGTGTGGGGTCACGGTCAGGGTCAGACACCCTCAGAGAGTGGGGTCACGGTCAGGGTCAGACACCCTCAGAGAGTGGGGTCACGGTCAGGGTCAGACTTTATCAACTGACTGGGGTCACGGTCAGGGTCAGACACCCTCAGAGAGTGGGGTCACGGTCAGGGTCAGACACCCTCAGAGAGTGGGGTCACGCTCAGGGTCAGACACCCTCAGAGACTGGGGTCACGGTCAGGGTCAGACACCCTCAGAGAGTGGGGTCACGGTCAGGGTCAGACACCCTCAGAGAGTGGTGTCACGGTCAGGGTCAGACACCCTCAGAGAGTGGGGTCACGGTCAGGGTCAGACACCCTCAGAGAGTGGGGTCACGGTCAGGGTCAGACACCCTCAGAGAGTGGGGTCACGGTCAGGGTCAGACACCCTCAAAGAGTGGGGTCACGGTCAGGGTCAGACTTTATCAACTGACTGGGGTCACGGTCAGGGTCAGACTTTATCAACTGACTGGGGTCACGGTCAGGGTCAGACACCCTCAGAGAGTGGGGTCACGGTCAGGGTCAGACTTTATCAACTGACTGGGGTCACGGTCAGGGTCAGACACCCTCAGAGAGTGGGGTCACGGTCAGGGTCAGACTTTATCAACTGACTGGGGTCACGGTCAGGGTCAGACACCCTCAGAGAGTGGGGTCACGGTCAGGGTCAGACTTTATCAACAGACTGGGGTCACGGTCAGGGTCAGACTTTATCAACAGACTGGGGTCACGGTCAGGATCAGACATTATCAACAGACTGGGGTCACGGTCAGGATCAGACATTATCAACAGACTGGGATCACGGTCAGGATCAGACATTATCAACAGACTGGGGTCACGGTCAGGGTCAGACATTATCAACAGACTGGGGTCACGACCAGGGTCAGACATTATTAACAGACTGGGGTCACGGTCAAGGCCAGACATTATCAACAGACTGGGGTCACGGTCAGGGTCAGATATTATCAACAGACTGGGGTCACGGTCAGGGTCAGATATTATCAACAACGACCCCGGAGCAATTGCAGTTAAGTACCTTGCTCAAGGGCACAGCAACAGAGAAAGACAGAGCAAAGGCCTTCTCCCTCTCATCCCAGAAAGAGAGGAGTATTCACAAGAGATATGAAAATGTTATTGCAGCTGATTGTCCAGTGGCATGGGGTCAAGGTCAGGTTCTGCAGCTGATTGTCCAGTGACATGGGGTCAAGGTCAGGGTCTGCAGGTGATTGTCTAGTGGCATGGGGTCAAGGTCAGGGTCTGTAGTCCAGTGACATGGGGTCAAGGTCAGGTTCTGCAGCTGATTGTCCAGTGACATGGGGTCAAGGTCAGGGTCTGCAGTCCAGTGACATGGGGTCAAGGTCAGGGTCTGCAGGTGATTGTCCAGTGACATGGGGTCAAGGTCAGGGTCTGCAGGTGATTGTCCAGTGACATGGGGTCAAGGTCAGGGTCTGCAGTCCAGTGGCATGGGGTCAAGGTCAGGGTCTACAGTCCAGTGACATGGGGTCAAGGTCAGGGTCTGCAGCTGATTGTCTAGTGACATGGGGTCAAGGTCAGGGTCTGCAGCTGATTGTCCAGTGACATAGGGTCAAGGTCAGGGTGACATGGGGTCAAGGTCAGGGTCTACAGGTGATTGTCCAGTGACATGGGGTCAAGGTCAGGATCTGCAGTCCAGTGACATAGGGTCAAGGTCAGGGTCTACAGGTGATTGTCCAGTGACATGGGGTCAAGGTCAGGATCTGCAGTCCAGTGACATAGGTTCAAGGTCAGGGTCTACAGGTGATTGTCCAGTGACATGGGGTCAAGGTCAGGGTCTGCAGGTGATTGTCTAGTGACATGGGGTCAAGGTCAGGTTCTGCAGCTGATTGTCTAGTGACATGGGGTCAAGGTCAGGGTCTGCAGGTGATTGTCTAGTGACATGGGGTCAAGGTCAGGGTCTGCAGGTGATTGTCTAGTGACATGGGGTCAAGGTCAGGGCCTACAGGTGATTGTCTAGTGACATGGGGTCAAGGTCAGGTTCTGCAGCTGATTGTCTAGTGACATGGGGTCAAGGTCAGGTTCTGCAGCTGATTGTCTAGTGACATGGGGTCAAGGTCAGGGTCTGCAGCTGATTGTCTAGTGGCATGGGGTCAAGGTCAGGGTGACATGGGGTCAAGGTCAGGGTCTGCAGGTGATTGTCTAGTGCCATGGGGTCAAGGTCAGGTTCTGCATCTGATTGTCTAGTGACATGGGGTCAAGGTCAGGATCTGCAGTCCAGTGACATGGGGTCAAGGTCAGGATCTGCAGTCCAGTGACATGGGGTCAACGTCAGGGTCTACAGGTGATTGTCTGGTGGCATGGGGTCAAGGTCAGGGTCTGCAGGTGATTGTCCAGTGACATGGGGTCAAGGTCAGGGTCTACAGCTGATTGTCCAGTGACATGGGGTCAAGGTCAGGGTGACATGGGGTCAAGGTCAGGGTCTGCAGGTGATTGTCCAGTGACATGGGGTCAAGGGATATAAAAGGTTAAGCTGCGGTAAATATATTTTAATCCAACTTGACGGAGTCGCGCTACCTGACTTAAGACAATGAAAAGGGATAGTACTTACTACTCAGACACCAGATAAAGAGAAAGAGACAGAGACAGAGAGACAGACAGACAGAGAGAGAGACAGAGACAGAGAGACAGACAGACAGACAGAGACAGAGACAGAGAGACAAACAGACAGACAGACAGACAGACAGACAGACAGACAGACAGACAGAGCGAGACAGACAGAGCGAGACAGACAGACAGACAGACAGACAGACAGACAGACAGACAGAGCGAGACAGACAGAGCGAGACAGACAGACAGACAGACAGACAGACAGACAGACAGACAGACAGACAGACAGAGCGAGACAGACAGAGCGAGACAGACAGACAGACAGACAGACAGACAGACAGACAGACAGACAGACAGAGCGAGACAGACAGAGCGAGACAGACAGACAGACAGACAGACAGACAGACAGACAGACAGAGCGAGACAGACAGAGCGAGACAGACAGACAGACAGACAGACAGACAGACAGACAGACAGACAGACAGATAAACAGAGGACCATAAGGAGTTGATACTCACGACCAGAGAGAGCTCCTTCCCTGTGTGATGACCCCTGTAAACTTGGTCAGCCTCCTGGCGTCCACCTCCAACCACTGCAGAGGGTCGTTCCTCCCAGCACACCAGCCTCCATCATACAGGTCATCATCATACAGGCCAGCCTATCAGAGGATTAGAAAGGGTTTCCAAGTAGTTTATAAACTGTAATAAATAGTTGTAACACATTGCAGAGGGTGGTTCCTCCCAGAGGCCTAGCAGAGGATTAGAAAGGGTTTCCAAGTAGTTTATAAACTGTAATAAATAGTTGTAACACATTGCAGAGGGTGGTTCCTCCCAGAGGCCTAGCAGAGGATTAGAAAGGGTTTCCAAGTAGTTTATAAACTGTAATAAATAGTTGTAACACATTGCAGAGGGTGGTTCCTACCAGAGGCCTAGAAGAGAATTTAGAAAGGGTTTCCAAGTAGTTTATAAACTGTAATAAATAGTTGTAACACATTGCAGAGGGTGGTTCCTCCCAGAGGCCTAGCAGAGGATTAGAAAGGGTTTCCAAGTAGTTTATAAACTGTAATAAATAGTTGTAACACATTGCAGAGGGTGGTTCCTCCCAGAGGCCTAGCAGAGGATTAGAAAGGGTTTCCAAGTAGTTTATAAACTGTAATAAATAGTTGTAACACATTGCAGAGGGTGGTTCCTCCCAGAGGCCTAGCAGAGGATTAGAAAGGGTTTCCAAGTAGTTTATAAACTATGATAAATAGTTGTAACACATTGCAGAGGGTGGTTCCTCCCAGAGGCCTAGCAGAGCGAGACAATGGCTTCCTTAGGCTAAGGCAAGGCTATGGGACTGTAATGATGCAGTTCCTCCTAAGACTTCCCCCACACCAGGGTGTTGTCAGTGGTTTATGTGAATTCTCTGTCTAGGTCTACCTGCACTCACCTGCTCTGTCTAGGTCTACCTGCACTCACCTGCTCTGTCTAGGTCTACCTGCACTCACAAGCCCTTCCCCAGCAGTAAAAGTTAGCGATCGTAACAAACCAGTAAAAGATATATAATTTTTGACTAACCTTGATTTTCTTCATCAGATGACAGTCCTATAACATTAGGTTATACATACACTTATGTTTTGTTCGAAAATGTGCATATTTAGAGCTGAAATCAATGGTTATACATTGTGCTAACTTAGCTACTTTTTCCCACAACGCCCGGATTTTTCCTGACACTTTTTCTGACACACATATTCTGACCAAATAGCTATTCATAAACATAACTAAAACATACATGTTGTATAGGAAATGATAGATCCATTAGTTCTTAATGAAATCGCAGTGTTAGAATTCTAAAAAATAACTTCATTACGACATCCAGCTTCGGTATAGCTAGAGTACCCAAAAGTTGGGCGCCCACGACTAGTTCACATGTACGACAGATATATGAAATAGCATCATAAAATGTTTCTTACTTTTGCTGATCTTTCATCAGAATGTTGGACAAGGAGTCCTTTGTCGGGAACAATCGTTGTTTGGATTTAGAACGGCCACTTTCCCTCTCGATTTAGCAAGCACACTAGCCAAGTGGCACAAAGCTCTCCAACGTCAACAAAGTCAGAGAACGGAACACGGCAAAACTCCCGAAAAAATTTCAATAATCTGATTAAACTATATTGAAAAAACATACTTTACGATGATATGGTCAAATGTATCAAATAAAATCAAAGGCGGAGATAGTAGTCGCCTATATCGGCAGCTAAACAGAAGGCAAATCCAGGTCCCTTCTGATTTCAAGAGATTCCCCTGTGTGCTGACCTATTCCTTCTGATTTCAAGAGATTCCCCTGTGTGCTGACCTATTCCTTCTGATTTCAAGAGATTCCTCTGTGTGCTGACCTATTCCTTCTGATTTCAAGAGATTCCCCTGTGTGCTGACGTATTCCTTCTGATTTCAAGAGATTCCTCTGTGTGCTGACCCATTCCTTCTGATTTCAAGAGATTCCCCTGTGTGCTGACCTATTCCTTCTGATTTCAAGAGATTCCTCTGTGTGCTGACCTATTCCTTCTGATTTCAAGAGATTCCTCTGTGTGCTGACCTATTCCTTCTGATTTCAAGAGATTCCCCTGTGTGCTGACCCATTCCTTCTGATTTCAAGAGATTCCCCTGTGTGCTGACCTATTCCTTCTGTCTGTCTGTCTGTCTGTCTGTCTGTCTGTCTGTCTGTCTGTCTGTCTGTCTGTCTGTCTGTCTGTCTGTCTGTCTCTCTCTCTCTCTCTCTCTTCTCCAGATTGGAGACATTATCCTGCACAATCCCCTAATGCAACACACTACGTTACCACACAGCCAAAAAATAACAAAGGGTTTGTTTGTCTGGAAGTGTGTGTGTGGAAGTCATTATGGGTGTACTACAGACTCTGATCTAAGGACACAACCCAGATGATGATGAGGAAGACTGAACCGCAGTCCTTCTCTTCATATCCTGACAGGAAATACCTATTCCCCCAGATACCAGTTCACTTTAGGTTAGTGCTATCTGGAATCCTTGGGAACGTCTCTACCCTTATCACTAACCCTAACCCTTAACCTTAATCATTACTTAACCGTTTAAATGTTACACTGAAGTGGGGTGATGTCAGAGTTGGGATGTTCCAAGGATCCCATTTAAACATTTCTGTCCACTTTATGAGGTTTGGGGATAATAACTGTAATAATGGACCCCCAGTTTAATGGAAGCCGTATAATAATGGACCCCCAGTTTAATGACAGCCGTATAATAATGGAGCCCCAGTTTAATGGCAGCCATATAATAATGGACCCCCAGTTTAATGA
Organism: Salvelinus fontinalis; assembly: GCF_029448725.1. Lineage (NCBI taxonomy): Eukaryota > Metazoa > Chordata > Actinopteri > Salmoniformes > Salmonidae > Salvelinus > Salvelinus fontinalis. The sequence continues at coordinate 3,711,106 of NC_074701.1, forward strand.
CAGCCGTATAATAATGGAGCCCCAGTTTAATGACAGCCGTATAATAATGGACCCCCAGTTTAATGACAGCCGTATAATAATGGACCCCCAGTTTAATGGCAGCCATATAATAATGGACCCCCAGTTTAATGGCAGCCATATAATAATGGACCCCCAGTTTAATGGCAGCCGTATAATAATGGACCCCCAGTTTAATGGCAGCCATATAATAATGGACCCCCAGTTTAATGGCAGCCATATAATAATGGACCCCCAGTTTAATGACAGCCGTATAATAATGGACCCGCTGTTGGCTGGGCTCCCTGCCTGTGCCATCAAACCCCTACAACTCATCCAGAACGCCGCAGCCCGTCTGGTGTTCAACCTTCCCAAGTTCTCTCACGTCACCCCGCTCCTCCGCTCTCTCCACTGGCTTCCAGTTGAAGCTCGCATCCGCTACAAGACCATGGTGCTTGCCTACGGAGCTGTGAGGGGAACGGCACCTCAGTACCTTCAGGCTCTGATCAGGCCCTACACCCAAACAAGGGCACTGCGTTCATCCACCTCTGGCCTGCTCGCCTCCCTACCACTGCGGAAGTACAGTTCCCGCTCAGCCCAGTCAAAACTGTTCGCTGCTCTGGCACCCCAATGGTGGAACAAACTCCCTCACGACGCCAGGACAGCGGAGTCAATCACCACCTTCCGGAGACACCTGAAACCCCACCTCTTCAAGGAATACCTAGGATAGGATAAAGCAATCCTTCTGCCCCCCCCCCCCCCCCCTTAAAAGATTTAGATGCACTATTGTAAAGTGGCTGTTCCACTGGATGTCATTAGGTGAATGCACCAATTTGTAAGTCGCTCTGGATAAGAGCGTCTGCTAAATGACTTAAATGTAAATGTAAATGTTAAAGGCAGCCATATAATAATGGACCCGCAGTTTAATGGCAGCCATATAATAATGGACCCCCAGTTTAATGGCAGCCATATAATAATGGACCCCCAGTTTAATGGTAGTCATATAATAATGGACCCCCAGTTTAATGGCAGCCATATAATAATGGACCCCCAGTTTAATGGCAGCCATATAATAATGGACCCCCAGTTTAATGGCAGCCATATAATAATGGACCCCCAGTTTAATGGCAGCCATATAATAATGGACCCCCAGTTTAATGGCAGCCATATAATAATGGACCCCCAGTTTAATGGAAGCCATATAATAATGGACCCCCAGTTTAAAGGCAGCCATATAATAATGGAGCCCCAGTTTAAAGGCAGCCATATAATAATGGACCCCCAGTTTAATGGCAGCCATATAATAATGGACCCCCAGTTTAATGGCAGCCATATAATAATGGACCCCCAGTTTAATGGCAGCCATATAATAATGGACCCCCAGTTTAATGGCAGCCATATAATAATGGAGCCCAGTTTAATGGCAGCCATATAATAATGGACCCCCAGTTTAATGGCAGCCATATAATAATGGACCCCCAGTTTAATGGCAGCCATATAATAATGGACCTCCAGTTTATTGGCAGCCATATAATAATGGAGCCCCAGATTAATGGTAGTCATATAATAATGGACCCCCAGTTTAATGGCAGCCGTATAATAATGGACCCCCAGTTTAAAGGCAGCCATATAATAATGGACCCCCAGTTTAATGGCAGCCGTATAGTAATGGACCTCCAGTTTAATGGCAGCCATATAATAATGGACCCCCAGTTTAATGGCAGCCGTATAATAATGGACCCCCAGTTTAAAGGCAGCCATATAATAATGGACCCCCAGTTTAATGGCAGCCGTATAGTAATGGACCTCCAGTTTAATGGCAGCCATATAATAATGGACCCCCAGTTTAATGGCAGCCTTATAGTAATGGACCTCCAGTTTATTGGCAGCAGTATAATAATGGACCCCCAGTTTAATGGCAGCCATATAATAATGGACCCCCAGTTTAATGGCAGCCATATAATAATGGACCCCCAGTTTAATGGCAGCCATATAATAATGGACCTCCAGTTTATTGGCAGTCATATTGGACACTGACATTGAGTTGGATCGACCAGTACTATTCCGCCCACCCACGTAGAACTGTGTCGAGTCAAGATTTATTTTATTGACGTTGATATCTTTCAGAAACAGAGTTGCCAAAAAACTAGATGTCAACATCTATGAAGACTACCGAGCTAGGCCCCTGTTTTCTCCACTTCCTGTCTGAATGACGTGCCCAAAGTAAACTGCCTGTTGCTCAGGCCCTGAAGCCAGGATATGCATATATTTGATACCATTGGAAAGAAAACACTTTGAAGTTTGTAGAAATGTTAAATGAACGTAAGAGACTATAACCCAATAGATATGGTTGGAGAAAAGCCAAAGAAAAACCAACTGGACTCTTTTTTTGAGAGACCATCCTCTTAGAATGGCCAGTATGAGGTCATTTTGAAAATGAGCTCCCTGGATGCAATTCCTGTGGCTAAAAATCTAAGAAGAAATATCAGGTTTAGTACAGTCTTGGAAATTCGCCAGGAAGACAGAACACACGGTTTCCTATTGAACATACTTATTTCCGTAAGAAATATTATAGTTTGATTACATTTAAGGGTATCTGAGGAGTAAATAGAAACTTATTTTGACTTGTTGAAACAATGTATAGGGGTAGATTTTCGGATTCCTTTCTCTGCATGTTGAACGAGTGGATTACTCATCGATGGCGCCAACTAAATTGACTTTTTGGGATATAAAGAAGGATTTTATCTAACAAAACGACACTACATGTTATAGCTGGGACCTTTTGGATGACAAATCAGAGGAAGATTTTTCAGAAGTAATTGAATACTTAATCGCTATTTGTGAATTTATGAAACCTGTGCCGGTAGAAAAATATTTT
>NC_074701.1:3718980-3758980 GCF_029448725.1 Salvelinus fontinalis
ACTGCCCTACCAAGACACAGTTCTACAAAGAAACTGCTCTACCAAGACACTGCTCTACCAAGACACTGCCCTACCAAGACACTGTTCTACCAAGACACTGCCCTACCAAGACACTGCCCTACCAAGACACTGCCCTACCAAGACACTGCCCTACCAAGACACTGCCCTACCAAGACACTGCTCTACCAAGACACCGCCCTACCAAGTTACTGCCCTACCAATACACTGCTCTACCAAGACACTGCCCTACCAAGAAATATAGAGGTATAGATGCTTATAGAGATATAGATGCTTAGGGACCATCTGTGTTTATAGAGATATAGATGCTTAGGAACCATCGGTGTTAACAGAGATATAGATGCTTAGGGATCATCGGTGTTAACAAAGATATAGATGCTTAGGGACCATCTGTGTTTATAGAGATATAGATGCTTAGGAACCATCGGCGTTAACAAAGATATAGATGCTTAGGGACCATCGGGTGTTTATAGAGATATAGATGCTTAGGGACCATCAGTGTTTATAGAGATATAGATGCTCAGGGACCATCTGTGTTTATAGAGATATAGATGCTTAGGGACCATCGGTGTTTATAGAGATATAGATGCTTAGGAACCATCGGCTGTTTATAGAGATATAGATGCTTAGGGACCATCTGTGTTTATAGAGATATAGATGCTTAGGGACCATCGGTGTTTATAGAGATATAGATGCTTAGGGACCATCGGTGTTTATAGAGATATAGATGCTTAGGGACCATCTGTGTTTATAGAGATATAGATGCTTAGGAACCATCGGCTGTTTATAGAGATATAGATGCTTAGGAACCATCGGTGTTTATAGAGATATAGATGCTTAGGGACCATCGGGTGTTTATAGAGATATAGATGCTTAAGGATCATCGGGTGTGATCTTTGATTGTCCGAAACATCTTCTAAAGAGTCCTGGGCGAGGTGACGTCACCCAGTGAGAGACCCAAAGTTCAAATAAGTGATCTCTTGTGAAACCAAGTTCTGCTTCCCAAATGGCCCTCTAAATCCCTATGAAGTGCACTACTTTTAACCAGGGTCCATAGGGCCAAGTAGTGCACTACAATAGCGAAAGGGGTCCATTTGAGAAGTAGACCACCAGACGGTCCAACAGCCTCTTGTTATTCACACAGCGTCTCAGAGGAGGAGTACTGATCTAAGACCAGTTAAGGTTTTTATATAACAATGGATAACATTATATGGACAGGGGGGGGGGAGACCTGATCCAAGATCACCACTCCTACTCTGAGATGATTTGTGGATATGGGCCCATGATCGTGATGTTAGGAGGAGAGAGACCCGCTCCAAACTAAACCACAGCTCTGGGACATTTCAAAGCAGCTATTTTTCCGCCCGGGCGTACGTCTGTTTGTACGTGCAGCACGGCCTGCACATGGTTTCCAATACTCGGCTGTCTCGTGGCCAAATGTATTCTGTTAGCTACGTCAGTGGAGACAGAGTTGGCTGTCACATATGAACAGGATGACAAGATGAATTAGAAGCAGATGAGAATTGACTATTGAATTCTTCACTTCCTCAGAAACATTTATGTGTATCTGTATGGTATGGAATGGTATGTGTATCTGTATGGAATGGTATGTGTATCTGTATGGAATGGTATGTGTATCTGTATGGAATGGTATGTGTATCTGTATGGAATGGTATGTGTATCTGTATGGAATGGTATGTGTATCTGTATGGAATGGTATGTGTATCTGTATGGAATGATATGTGTATCTGTATAGAATGGTATGTGTATCTGAATGGAATGGTATGTGTATCTGTATGGAATGGTATGTGTATCTGTATGGAATGGTATGTGTATCTGAATGGAATGGTATGTGTATCTGTATGGAATGGTATGTGTATCTGAATGGAATGGTATGTGTATCTGTATGGAATGGTATGTGTATCTGAATGGAATGGTATGTGTATCTGAATGGAATGGTATGTGTATCTGTATGGAATGGTATGTGTATCTGTATGGAATGGTATGTGTATCTGAATGGAATGGAATGGTATGTGTATCTGTATGGAATGGTATGTGTATCTGTATCTGTATGGAATGGTATGTGTATCTGTATGGAATGGTATGTGTATCTGTATGGAATGGTATGTGTATCTGAATGGAATGGAATGGTATGTGTATCTGTATGGAATGGTATGTGTATCTGTATCTGTATGGAATGGAATGTGTATCTGTATGGAATGGTATGTGTATCTGTATGGAATGGTATGTGTATCTGTATGGAATGGTATGTGTATCTGAATGGAATGGAATGGTATGTGTATCTGTATGGAATGGTATGTGTATCTGTATGGAATGCTGTTTGTTAATGGAATTGGAAAGTCTACATATTTTATCAATAACAGGACATTGAGATATATAACCTCTCTCTATATTGCTCACTCCTCTCGACATGTCTCTCTCTCTCTCTACCTGTCTCTTTCTCTCTACCTGTCTCTTTCTCTCTACATGTCTCTCTCTCTCTACCTGTCTCTCTCTCTCTACCTGTCTCTTTCTCTCTACCTGTCTCTCTCTCTCTACCTGTCTCCTCTCTACATGTCTCTCTCTCTCTACCTGTCTCTCTCTCTCTACCTGTTTCTTTCTCTCTACCTGTCTCTCTCTCTCTACCTGTCTCCTTCTCTCTACCTGTCTCTCTACCTGTCTCTCTCTCTCTCTACCTCTCACTCTACCTGTCTCTCTCTCTCTCTACATGTCGCTCTATCTCTCTACCTCTCTCTCTCTACCTCTCTCTCTCTACCTGTCTCTCTCTCTCTACCTGTCTCTTTCTCTCTACCTGTCTCTTTCTCTCGACCTGTCTCTCTCTCTCTACCTGTATCTCTCTCTTTACCTGCCTCTCCCTCTCTACCTATCTCTCTATCTCTCTCTCTACCGGTCTCTCTCTCTCTCTGTCTGTCTCTCTCTCTCTGCCTGTCTCCTTCTCTCTGCCTGTCTCCTTCTGTCTACCTGTCTCTATCTCTATCGGTCTCCCTCTCTCTACCAGTCTCTCTCTCTCTCTCTCTCTCTCTCTCTCTCTCTCTCTCTCTCTCTCTCTGTCTCTGTCTCTCTCTATCTCTCTCTCTCTCTCTCTCTGCTTGTTTTTAGTGGACGTTACGCCTGCTGTGAGAGCTCAGGTTGACCCTAATGAGTTCTGATGCGGCGCTGAACAAACACCGCTGGGTCTAGGTACTGTGTTGTATGGCTGAGTCCAAAATGGCACCTTGTTCCCTACAGATGTACCGTCTTAATTTGATCACCCTGTTGCAGGAGAAAAAAGGCTTCTGAGTTTGTAATTTCCACTTTGAAATTTCAGACTTGAATTTGACCTTATTTATAATCCACATCATTCACATTTCCTGTTGCTGAAGGATTATTTTCCTGCGGTAGCAAACTGGCTCAAATTAAGATACTACACGTGTATCTAGAGTAGTTTACTACTTTTAACCAGGGCCTATAGGGCTTTGGTTGGCTCTGGTACAAAGTAGTGCACTATATAGGGAGAATAGTGCTATTTGGGACACAGAGTAGTGCAAAAGTCCTAAAGTACCCTACATGTTCCCTATGGGCCCTGGTCTAAAGTACCCTACATGTTCCCTATGGGCCCTGGTCTAAAGTACCCTACATGTTTCCTATGAGCCCTGGTCTAAAGTACCCTACATGTTCCCTATGGGCCCTGGTCTAAAGTACCCTACATGTTCCCTATGGGCCCTGGTCTAAAGTACCCTACATGTTCCCTATGGGCCCTGGTCTAAAGTACCATACATGTTCCCTATGGGCCCTGGTCTAAAGTACCCTATATGTTCCCTATGGGCCCTGGTCTAAAGTACCCTACACGTTCCCTATGGGCCCTGGTCTAAAGTACCCTACATGTTCCCTATGGGCCCTGGTCTAAAGTTCCCTACATGTTCCCTATGGGCCCTGGTCTAAAGTACCCTATATGTTCCCTATGAGCCCTGGTCTAAAGTACCCTACATGTTCCCTATGGGCCCTGGTCTAAAGTACCCTATATGTTCCCTCTGAGCCCTGGTCTAAAGTACCCTACATGTTCCCTATGGGCCCTGGTCTAAAGTACCCTACATGTTCCCTATGGGCCCTGGTCTAAAGTACCATACATGTTCCCTATGGGCCCTGGTCTAAAGTACCCTACATGTTCCCTATGGGCCCTGGTCTAAAGTACCCTACATGTTCCCTATGGGCCCAGGTCTAAAGTACCCTACATGTTCCCTATGGGCCCTGGTCTAAAGTACCCTACATATTCCCTATGGGCCCTGGTCTAAAGTACCCTACATATTCCCTATGGGCCCTGGTCTAAAGTACCCTACATGTTCCCTGGTCTAAAGTACCCTACATGTTCCCTATGGGCCCTGGTCTAAAGGACCCTACATGTTCCCTATGAGCCCTGGTCTAAAGTACCCTACATGTTCCCTATGGGCCCTGGTCTAAAGTACCCTACATGTTCCCTATGGGCCCTGGTCTAAAGTACCCTACATGTTCCCTATGGGCCCTGGTCTAAAGTACCCTACATGTTCCCTATGGGCCCTGGTCTAAAGTACCCTACATGTTCCCTGGTCTAAAGTACCCTACATGTTCCCTCTGAGCCCTGGTCTAAAGTACCCTACATGTTCCCTGGTCTAAAGTACCCTACATGTTCCCTATGGGCCCTGGTCTAAAGTACCCTACATGTTCCCTGGTCTAAAGTACCCTACATGTTCCCTGGTCTAAAGTACCCTACATGTTCCCTATGGGCCCTGGTCTAAAGTACCCTACATGTTCCCTGGTCTAAAGTACCCTACATGTTCCCTATGGGCCCTGGTCTAAAGTACCCTACATGTTCCCTGGTCTAAAGTACCCTACATGTTCCCTGGTCTAAAGTACCCTACATGTTCCCTATGGGCCCTGGTCTAAAGTACCCTACATGTTCCCTATGGGCCCTGGTCTAAAGTACCCTACATGTTCCCTATGAGCCCTGGTCTAAAGTACCCTACATGTTCCCTATGAGCCCTGGTCTAAAGTACCCTACATGTTCCCTATGAGCCCTGGTCTAAAGTACCCTACATGTTCCCTATGGGCCCTGGTCTAAAGTACCCTACATGTTCCCTATGGGCCCTGGTCTAAAGTACCCTACATGTTCCCTATGGGCCCTGGTCTAAAGTACCCTACATGTTCCCAGTTCTAAAGTACCCTACATGTTCCCTATGAGCCCTGGTCTAAAGTACCCTACATGTTCCCTATGGGCCCTGGTCTAAAGTACCCTACATGTTCCCTATGGGCCCTGGTCTAAAGTACCCTACATGTTCCCTATGGGCCCTGGTCTAAAGTACCCTACATGTTCCCTGGTCTAAAGTACCCTACATGTTCCCTGGTCTAAAGTACCCTACATGTTCCCTATGGGCCCTGGTCTAAAGTACCCTACATGTTCCCTATGGGCCCTGGTCTAAAGTACCCTACATGTTCCCTAGTCTAAAGTACCCTACATGTTCCCTTGGGGCCCTGGTCTAAAGTACCCTACATGTTCCCTATGGGCCCTGGTCTAAAGTACCCTACATGTTCCCTGGTCTAAAGTACCCTACATGTTCCCTATGGGCCCTGGTCTAAAGTACCCTACATGTTCCCTATGGGCCCTGGTCTAAAGTACCCTACATGTTCCCTGGTCTAAGGTACCCTACATGTTCCCTATGGGCCCTGGTCTAAAGTACCCTACATGTTCCCTATGAGCCCTGGTCTAAAGTACCCTACATGTTCCCTATGGGCCCTGGTCTAAAGTACCCTACATGTTCCCTGGTCTAAAGTACCCTACATGTTCCCTGGTCTAAAGTACCCTACATGTTCCCTATGGGCCCTGGTCTAAAGTACCCTACATGTTCCCTATGGGCCCTGGTCTAAAGTACCATACATGTTCCCTATGGGCCCTGGTCTAAAGTACCCTACATGTTCCCTATGGGCCATGGTCTAAAGTACCCTACATGTTCCCTATGGGCCCTGGTCTAAAGTACCCTACATGTTCCCTGGTCTAAAGTACCCTACATGTTCCCTATGGGCCCTGGTCTAAAGTACCCTACATGTTCCCTATGGGCCCTGGTCTAAAGTACCCTACATGTTCCCTATGGGCCCTGGTCTAAAGTACCCTACATGTTCCCTATGAGCCCTGGTCTAAAGTACCCTACATGTTCCCTATGGGCCCTGGTCTAAAGTACCCTACATGTTCCCTATGGGCCCTGGTCTAAAGTACCCTACATGTTCCCTGGTCTAAAGTACCCTACATGTTCCCTATGAGCCCTGGTCTAAAGTACCCTACATGTTCCCTATGGGCCCCGGTCTAAAGTACCCTACATGTTCCCTGGTCTAAAGTACCCTATATGTTCCCTGGTCTAAAGTACCCTACATGTTCCCTATGAGCCCTGGTCTAAAGTACCCTACATGTTCCCTATGGGCCCTGGTCTAAAGTACCCTACATGTTCCCTATGGGCCCTGGTCTAAAGTACCCTACATGTTCCCTGGTCTAAAGTACCCTACATGTTCCCTGGTCTAAAGTACCCTACATGTTCCCTGGTCTAAAGTACTCTACATGTTCCCCGGTCTAAAGTACCCTACATGTTCCCTGGTCTAAAGTACCCTACATGTTCCCTATGGGCCCTGGTCTAAAGTACCCTACATGTTCCCTGGTCTAAAGTTCCCTACATGTTCCCTATGGGCCCTGGTCTAAAGTACCCTACATGTTCCCTATGGGCCCTGGTCTAAAGTACCCTACATGTTCCCTATGGGCCCTGGTCTAAAGTACCCTACATGTTCCCTATGGGCCCTGGTCTAAAGTACCCTACATGTTCCCTGGTCTAAAGTACCCTACATGTTCCCTATGGGCCCCGGTCTAAAGTACCCTACATGTTCCCTGGTCTAAAGTACCCTATATGTTCCCTGGTCTAAAGTACCCTACATGTTCCCTATGAGCCCTGGTCTAAAGTACCCTACATGTTCCCTATGGGCCCTGGTCTAAAGTACCCTACATGTTCCCTATGGGCCCTGGTCTAAAGTACCCTACATGTTCCCTGGTCTAAAGTACCCTACATGTTCCCTGGTCTAAAGTACCCTACATGTTCCCTGGTCTAAAGTACTCTACATGTTCCCCGGTCTAAAGTACCCTACATGTTCCCTGGTCTAAAGTACCCTACATGTTCCCTATGGGCCCTGGTCTAAAGTACCCTACATGTTCCCTGGTCTAAAGTACCCTACATGTTCCCTATGGGCCCTGGTCTAAAGTACCCTACATGTTCCCTATGGGCCTTGGTCTAAAGTACCCTACATGTTCCCTATGGGCCCTGGTCTAAAGTACCCTACATGTTCCCTATGGGCCCTGGTCTAAAGTACCCTACATGTTCCCTGGTCTAAAGTACCCTACATGTTCCCTATGGGCCCTGGTCTAAAGTACCCTACATGTTCCCTGGTCTAAAGTACCCTACATGTTCCCTATGGGCCCTGGTCTAAAGTACCCTACATGTTCCCTATGGGCCCTGGTCTAAAGTACCCTATATGTTCCCTATGGGCCCTGGTCTAAAGTACCCTACATGTTCCCTATGGGCCCTGGTCTAAAGTACCCTATATGTTCCCTGGTCTAAAGTACCCTACATGTTCCCTGGTCTAAAGTACCCTACATGTTCCCTATGGGCCCTGGTCTAAAGTACCCTACATGTTCCCTATGGGCCTTGGTCTAAAGTACCCTACATGTTCCCTATGGGCCCTGGTCTAAAGTACCCTACATGTTCCCTATGGGCCCTGGTCTAAAGTACCCTACATGTTCCCTGGTCTAAAGTACCCTACATGTTCCCTATGGGCCCCGGTCTAAAGTACCCTACATGTTCCCTGGTCTAAAGTACCCTATATGTTCCCTGGTCTAAAGTACCCTACATGTTCCCTATGAGCCCTGGTCTAAAGTACCCTACATGTTCCCTATGGGCCCTGGTCTAAAGTACCCTACATGTTCCCTATGGGCCCTGGTCTAAAGTACCTTACATGTTCCCTGGTCTAAAGTACCCTACATGTTCCCTGGTCTAAAGTACCCTACATGTTCCCTGGTCTAAAGTACTCTACATGTTCCCCGGTCTAAAGTACCCTACATGTTCCCTGGTCTAAAGTACCCTACATGTTCCCTATGGGCCCTGGTCTAAAGTACCCTACATGTTCCCTGGTCTAAAGTACCCTACATGTTCCCTATGGGCCCTGGTCTAAAGTACCCTACATGTTCCCTATGGGCCTTGGTCTAAAGTACCCTACATGTTCCCTATGGGCCCTGGTCTAAAGTACCCTACATGTTCCCTATGGGCCCTGGTCTAAAGTACCCTACATGTTCCCTGGTCTAAAGTACCCTACATGTTCCCTATGGGCCCTGGTCTAAAGTACCCTACATGTTCCCTGGTCTAAAGTACCCTACATGTTCCCTATGGGCCCTGGTCTAAAGTACCCTACATGTTCCCTATGGGCCCTGGTCTAAAGTACCCTATATGTTCCCTATGGGCCCTGGTCTAAAGTACCCTACATGTTCCCTATGGGCCCTGGTCTAAAGTACCCTATATGTTCCCTGGTCTAAAGTACCCTATATGTTCCCTGGTCTAAAGTACCCTACATGTTCCCTGGTCTAAAGTACCCTACATGTTCCCTATGGGCCCTGGTCTAAAGTACCCTACATGTTCCCTGGTCTAAAGTACCCTACATGTTCCCTATGGGCCCTGGTCTAAAGTACCCTACATGTTCCCTGGTCTAAAGTACCCTACATGTTCCCTATGGGCCCTGGTCTAAAGTACCCTACATGTTCCCTATGGGCCCTGGTCTAAAGTACCCTACATGTTCCCTATGGGCCCTGGTCTAAAGTACCCTACATGTTCCCTGGTCTAAAGTACCCTACATGTTCCCTGGTCTAAAGTACCCTACATGTTCCCTATGGGCCCTGGTCTAAAGTACCCTACATGTTCCCTGGTCTAAAGTACCCTACATGTTCCCTGGTCTAAAGTACCCTACATGTTCCCTGGTCTAAAGTACTCTACATGTTCCCCGGTCTAAAGTACCCTACATGTTCCCTGGTCTAAAGTACCCTACATGTTCCCTATGGGCCCTGGTCTAAAGTACCCTACATGTTCCCTGGTCTAAAGTACCCTACATGTTCCCTATGGGCCCTGGTCTAAAGTACCCTACATGTTCCCTATGGGCCTTGGTCTAAAGTACCCTACATGTTCCCTATGGGCCCTGGTCTAAAGTACCCTACATGTTCCCTATGGGCCCTGGTCTAAAGTACCCTACATGTTCCCTGGTCTAAAGTACCCTACATGTTCCCTATGGGCCCTGGTCTAAAGTACCCTACATGTTCCCTGGTCTAAAGTACCCTACATGTTCCCTATGGGCCCTGGTCTAAAGTACCCTACATGTTCCCTATGGGCCCTGGTCTAAAGTACCCTATATGTTCCCTATGGGCCCTGGTCTAAAGTACCCTACATGTTCCCTATGGGCCCTGGTCTAAAGTACCCTATATGTTCCCTGGTCTAAAGTACCCTATATGTTCCCTGGTCTAAAGTACCCTACATGTTCCCTGGTCTAAAGTACCCTACATGTTCCCTATGGGCCCTGGTCTAAAGTACCCTACATGTTCCCTATGGGCCCTGGTCTAAAGTACCCTATATGTTCCCTATGGGCCCTGGTCTAAAGTACCCTACATGTTCCCTATGGGCCCTGGTCTAAAGTACCCTATATGTTCCCTGGTCTAAAGTACCCTATATGTTCCCTGGTCTAAAGTACCCTACATGTTCCCTGGTCTAAAGTACCCTACATGTTCCCTATGGGCCCTGGTCTAAAGTACCCTACATGTTCCCTGGTCTAAAGTACCCTACATGTTCCCTATGGGCCCTGGTCTAAAGTACCCTACATGTTCCCTGGTCTAAAGTACCCTACATGTTCCCTATGGGCCCTGGTCTAAAGTACCCTACATGTTCCCTATGGGCCCTGGTCTAAAGTACCCTACATGTTCCCTATGGGCCCTGGTCTAAAGTACCCTACATGTTCCCTGGTCTAAAGTACCCTACATGTTCCCTGGTCTAAAGTACCCTACATGTTCCCTATGGGCCCTGGTCTAAAGTACCCTACATGTTCCCTGGTCTAAAGTACCCTACATGTTCCCTGGTCTAAAGTACCCTACATGTTCCCTGGTCTAAAGTACTCTACATGTTCCCCGGTCTAAAGTACCCTACATGTTCCCTGGTCTAAAGTACCCTACATGTTCCCTATGGGCCCTGGTCTAAAGTACCCTACATGTTCCCTGGTCTAAAGTACCCTACATGTTCCCTATGGGCCCTGGTCTAAAGTACCCTACATGTTCCCTATGGGCCTTGGTCTAAAGTACCCTACATGTTCCCTATGGGCCCTGGTCTAAAGTACCCTACATGTTCCCTATGGGCCCTGGTCTAAAGTACCCTACATGTTCCCTGGTCTAAAGTACCCTACATGTTCCCTATGGGCCCTGGTCTAAAGTACCCTACATGTTCCCTGGTCTAAAGTACCCTACATGTTCCCTATGGGCCCTGGTCTAAAGTACCCTACATGTTCCCTATGGGCCCTGGTCTAAAGTACCCTATATGTTCCCTATGGGCCCTGGTCTAAAGTACCCTACATGTTCCCTATGGGCCCTGGTCTAAAGTACCCTATATGTTCCCTGGTCTAAAGTACCCTATATGTTCCCTGGTCTAAAGTACCCTACATGTTCCCTGGTCTAAAGTACCCTACATGTTCCCTATGGGCCCTGGTCTAAAGTACCCTACATGTTCCCTGGTCTAAAGTACCCTACATGTTCCCTATGGGCCCTGGTCTAAAGTACCCTACATGTTCCCTATGGGCCCTGGTCTAAAGTACCCTACATGTTCCCTATGGGCCCTGGTCTAAAGTACCCTACATGTTCCCTATGGGCCCTGGTCTAAAGTACCCTACATGTTCCCTGGTCTAAGGTACCCTACATGTTCCCTATGGGCCCTGGTCTAAAGTACCCTACATGTTCCCTATGAGCCCTGGTCTAAAGTACCCTACATGTTCCCTATGGGCCCTGGTCTAAAGTACCCTACATGTTCCCTGGTCTAAAGTACCCTACATGTTCCCTGGTCTAAAGTACCCTACATGTTCCCTATGGGCCCTGGTCTAAAGTACCCTACATGTTCCCTATGGGCCCTGGTCTAAAGTACCATACATGTTCCCTATGGGCCCTGGTCTAAAGTACCCTACATGTTCCCTATGGGCCATGGTCTAAAGTACCCTACATGTTCCCTATGGGCCCTGGTCTAAAGTACCCTACATGTTCCCTGGTCTAAAGTACCCTACATGTTCCCTATGGGCCCTGGTCTAAAGTACCCTACATGTTCCCTATGGGCCCTGGTCTAAAGTACCCTACATGTTCCCTATGGGCCCTGGTCTAAAGTACCCTACATGTTCCCTATGAGCCCTGGTCTAAAGTACCCTACATGTTCCCTATGGGCCCTGGTCTAAAGTACCCTACATGTTCCCTATGGGCCCTGGTCTAAAGTACCCTACATGTTCCCTGGTCTAAAGTACCCTACATGTTCCCTATGAGCCCTGGTCTAAAGTACCCTACATGTTCCCTATGGGCCCCGGTCTAAAGTACCCTACATGTTCCCTGGTCTAAAGTACCCTATATGTTCCCTGGTCTAAAGTACCCTACATGTTCCCTATGAGCCCTGGTCTAAAGTACCCTACATGTTCCCTATGGGCCCTGGTCTAAAGTACCCTACATGTTCCCTATGGGCCCTGGTCTAAAGTACCCTACATGTTCCCTGGTCTAAAGTACCCTACATGTTCCCTGGTCTAAAGTACCCTACATGTTCCCTGGTCTAAAGTACTCTACATGTTCCCCGGTCTAAAGTACCCTACATGTTCCCTGGTCTAAAGTACCCTACATGTTCCCTATGGGCCCTGGTCTAAAGTACCCTACATGTTCCCTGGTCTAAAGTTCCCTACATGTTCCCTATGGGCCCTGGTCTAAAGTACCCTACATGTTCCCTATGGGCCCTGGTCTAAAGTACCCTACATGTTCCCTATGGGCCCTGGTCTAAAGTACCCTACATGTTCCCTATGGGCCCTGGTCTAAAGTACCCTACATGTTCCCTGGTCTAAAGTACCCTACATGTTCCCTATGGGCCCCGGTCTAAAGTACCCTACATGTTCCCTGGTCTAAAGTACCCTATATGTTCCCTGGTCTAAAGTACCCTACATGTTCCCTATGAGCCCTGGTCTAAAGTACCCTACATGTTCCCTATGGGCCCTGGTCTAAAGTACCCTACATGTTCCCTATGGGCCCTGGTCTAAAGTACCCTACATGTTCCCTGGTCTAAAGTACCCTACATGTTCCCTGGTCTAAAGTACCCTACATGTTCCCTGGTCTAAAGTACTCTACATGTTCCCCGGTCTAAAGTACCCTACATGTTCCCTGGTCTAAAGTACCCTACATGTTCCCTATGGGCCCTGGTCTAAAGTACCCTACATGTTCCCTGGTCTAAAGTACCCTACATGTTCCCTATGGGCCCTGGTCTAAAGTACCCTACATGTTCCCTATGGGCCTTGGTCTAAAGTACC
This sequence comes from Salvelinus fontinalis, assembly GCF_029448725.1. Taxonomy (NCBI): domain Eukaryota; kingdom Metazoa; phylum Chordata; class Actinopteri; order Salmoniformes; family Salmonidae; genus Salvelinus; species Salvelinus fontinalis. Next base: position 3,731,626 of record NC_074701.1, read on the forward strand.
CTACATGTTCCCTATGGGCCCTGGTCTAAAGTACCCTACATGTTCCCTATGGGCCCTGGTCTAAAGTACCCTACATGTTCCCTGGTCTAAAGTACCCTACATGTTCCCTATGGGCCCTGGTCTAAAGTACCCTACATGTTCCCTGGTCTAAAGTACCCTACATGTTCCCTATGGGCCCTGGTCTAAAGTACCCTACATGTTCCCTATGGGCCCTGGTCTAAAGTACCCTATATGTTCCCTATGGGCCCTGGTCTAAAGTACCCTACATGTTCCCTATGGGCCCTGGTCTAAAGTACCCTATATGTTCCCTGGTCTAAAGTACCCTACATGTTCCCTGGTCTAAAGTACCCTACATGTTCCCTATGGGCCCTGGTCTAAAGTACCCTACATGTTCCCTATGGGCCTTGGTCTAAAGTACCCTACATGTTCCCTATGGGCCCTGGTCTAAAGTACCCTACATGTTCCCTATGGGCCCTGGTCTAAAGTACCCTACATGTTCCCTGGTCTAAAGTACCCTACATGTTCCCTATGGGCCCCGGTCTAAAGTACCCTACATGTTCCCTGGTCTAAAGTACCCTATATGTTCCCTGGTCTAAAGTACCCTACATGTTCCCTATGAGCCCTGGTCTAAAGTACCCTACATGTTCCCTATGGGCCCTGGTCTAAAGTACCCTACATGTTCCCTATGGGCCCTGGTCTAAAGTACCTTACATGTTCCCTGGTCTAAAGTACCCTACATGTTCCCTGGTCTAAAGTACCCTACATGTTCCCTGGTCTAAAGTACTCTACATGTTCCCCGGTCTAAAGTACCCTACATGTTCCCTGGTCTAAAGTACCCTACATGTTCCCTATGGGCCCTGGTCTAAAGTACCCTACATGTTCCCTGGTCTAAAGTACCCTACATGTTCCCTATGGGCCCTGGTCTAAAGTACCCTACATGTTCCCTATGGGCCTTGGTCTAAAGTACCCTACATGTTCCCTATGGGCCCTGGTCTAAAGTACCCTACATGTTCCCTATGGGCCCTGGTCTAAAGTACCCTACATGTTCCCTGGTCTAAAGTACCCTACATGTTCCCTATGGGCCCTGGTCTAAAGTACCCTACATGTTCCCTGGTCTAAAGTACCCTACATGTTCCCTATGGGCCCTGGTCTAAAGTACCCTACATGTTCCCTATGGGCCCTGGTCTAAAGTACCCTATATGTTCCCTATGGGCCCTGGTCTAAAGTACCCTACATGTTCCCTATGGGCCCTGGTCTAAAGTACCCTATATGTTCCCTGGTCTAAAGTACCCTATATGTTCCCTGGTCTAAAGTACCCTACATGTTCCCTGGTCTAAAGTACCCTACATGTTCCCTATGGGCCCTGGTCTAAAGTACCCTACATGTTCCCTGGTCTAAAGTACCCTACATGTTCCCTATGGGCCCTGGTCTAAAGTACCCTACATGTTCCCTGGTCTAAAGTACCCTACATGTTCCCTATGGGCCCTGGTCTAAAGTACCCTACATGTTCCCTATGGGCCCTGGTCTAAAGTACCCTACATGTTCCCTATGGGCCCTGGTCTAAAGTACCCTACATGTTCCCTGGTCTAAAGTACCCTACATGTTCCCTGGTCTAAAGTACCCTACATGTTCCCTATGGGCCCTGGTCTAAAGTACCCTACATGTTCCCTGGTCTAAAGTACCCTACATGTTCCCTGGTCTAAAGTACCCTACATGTTCCCTGGTCTAAAGTACTCTACATGTTCCCCGGTCTAAAGTACCCTACATGTTCCCTGGTCTAAAGTACCCTACATGTTCCCTATGGGCCCTGGTCTAAAGTACCCTACATGTTCCCTGGTCTAAAGTACCCTACATGTTCCCTATGGGCCCTGGTCTAAAGTACCCTACATGTTCCCTATGGGCCTTGGTCTAAAGTACCCTACATGTTCCCTATGGGCCCTGGTCTAAAGTACCCTACATGTTCCCTATGGGCCCTGGTCTAAAGTACCCTACATGTTCCCTGGTCTAAAGTACCCTACATGTTCCCTATGGGCCCTGGTCTAAAGTACCCTACATGTTCCCTGGTCTAAAGTACCCTACATGTTCCCTATGGGCCCTGGTCTAAAGTACCCTACATGTTCCCTATGGGCCCTGGTCTAAAGTACCCTATATGTTCCCTATGGGCCCTGGTCTAAAGTACCCTACATGTTCCCTATGGGCCCTGGTCTAAAGTACCCTATATGTTCCCTGGTCTAAAGTACCCTATATGTTCCCTGGTCTAAAGTACCCTACATGTTCCCTGGTCTAAAGTACCCTACATGTTCCCTATGGGCCCTGGTCTAAAGTACCCTACATGTTCCCTATGGGCCCTGGTCTAAAGTACCCTATATGTTCCCTATGGGCCCTGGTCTAAAGTACCCTACATGTTCCCTATGGGCCCTGGTCTAAAGTACCCTATATGTTCCCTGGTCTAAAGTACCCTATATGTTCCCTGGTCTAAAGTACCCTACATGTTCCCTGGTCTAAAGTACCCTACATGTTCCCTATGGGCCCTGGTCTAAAGTACCCTACATGTTCCCTGGTCTAAAGTACCCTACATGTTCCCTATGGGCCCTGGTCTAAAGTACCCTACATGTTCCCTGGTCTAAAGTACCCTACATGTTCCCTATGGGCCCTGGTCTAAAGTACCCTACATGTTCCCTATGGGCCCTGGTCTAAAGTACCCTACATGTTCCCTATGGGCCCTGGTCTAAAGTACCCTACATGTTCCCTGGTCTAAAGTACCCTACATGTTCCCTGGTCTAAAGTACCCTACATGTTCCCTATGGGCCCTGGTCTAAAGTACCCTACATGTTCCCTGGTCTAAAGTACCCTACATGTTCCCTGGTCTAAAGTACCCTACATGTTCCCTGGTCTAAAGTACTCTACATGTTCCCCGGTCTAAAGTACCCTACATGTTCCCTGGTCTAAAGTACCCTACATGTTCCCTATGGGCCCTGGTCTAAAGTACCCTACATGTTCCCTGGTCTAAAGTACCCTACATGTTCCCTATGGGCCCTGGTCTAAAGTACCCTACATGTTCCCTATGGGCCTTGGTCTAAAGTACCCTACATGTTCCCTATGGGCCCTGGTCTAAAGTACCCTACATGTTCCCTATGGGCCCTGGTCTAAAGTACCCTACATGTTCCCTGGTCTAAAGTACCCTACATGTTCCCTATGGGCCCTGGTCTAAAGTACCCTACATGTTCCCTGGTCTAAAGTACCCTACATGTTCCCTATGGGCCCTGGTCTAAAGTACCCTACATGTTCCCTATGGGCCCTGGTCTAAAGTACCCTATATGTTCCCTATGGGCCCTGGTCTAAAGTACCCTACATGTTCCCTATGGGCCCTGGTCTAAAGTACCCTATATGTTCCCTGGTCTAAAGTACCCTATATGTTCCCTGGTCTAAAGTACCCTACATGTTCCCTGGTCTAAAGTACCCTACATGTTCCCTATGGGCCCTGGTCTAAAGTACCCTACATGTTCCCTGGTCTAAAGTACCCTACATGTTCCCTATGGGCCCTGGTCTAAAGTACCCTACATGTTCCCTATGGGCCCTGGTCTAAAGTACCCTACATGTTCCCTATGAGCCCTGGTCTAAAGTACCCTACACGTTCCCTATGGGCCCTGGTCTAAAGTACCCTACATGTTCCCTGGTCTAAAGTACCCTACATGTTCCCTGGTCTAAAGTACCCTACATGTTCCCTGGTCTAAAGTACCCTACATGTTCCCTGGTCTAAAGTACCCTACATGTTCCCTATGGGCCTTGGTCTAAAGTACCCTACATGTTCCCTGGTCTAAAGTACCCTACATGTTCCCTATGGGCCCTGGTCTAAAGTACCCTACATGTTCCCTATGGGCCCTGGTCTAAAGTACCCTACATGTTCCCTGGTCTAAAGTACCCTACATGTTCCCTGGTCTAAAGTACCCTACATGTTCCCTATGGGCCCTGGTCTAAAGTACCCTACATGTTCCCTATGGGCCCTGGTCTAAAGTACCCTACATGTTCCCTATGAGCCCTGGTCTAAAGTACCCTACATGTTCCCTGGTCTAAAGTACCCTACATGTTCCCTGGTCTAAAGTACCCTACATGTTCCCTATGGGCCCTGGTCTAAAGTACCCTACATGTTCCCTATGAGCCCTGGTCTAAAGTACCCTACATGTTCCCTATGGGCCCTGGTCTAAAGTACCCTACATGTTCCCTGGTCTAAAGTACCCTACATGTTCCCTATGGGCCCTGGTCTAAAGTACCCTACATGTTCCCTATGGGCCCTGGTCTAAAGTACCCTACATGTTCCCTGGTCTAAAGTACCCTACATGTTCCCTATGGGCCCTGGTCTAAAGTACCCTACATGTTCCCTATGGGCCCTGGTCTAAAGTACCCTACATGTTCCCTATGAGCCCTGGTCTAAAGTACCCTACATGTTCCCTGGTCTAAAGCACCCTACATGTTCCCTATGGGCCCTGGTCTAAAGTACCCTACATGTTCCCTATGAGCCCTGGTCTAAAGTACCCTACATGTTCCCTGGTCTAAAGCACCCTACATGTTTCCTATGGGCCCTGGTCTAAAGTACCCTACATGTTCCCTATGGGCCCTGGTCTAAAGTACCCTACATGTTCCCTATGGGCCCCGGTCTAAAGTACCCTACATGTTCCCTGGTCTAAAGTACCCTACATGTTCCCTGGTCTAAAGCACCCTACATGTTCCCTATGGGCCCTGGTCTAAAGTACCCTACATGTTCCCTATGAGCCCTGGTCTAAAGTACCCTACATGTTCCCTGGTCTAAAGCACCCTACATGTTCCCTATGGGCCCTGGTCTAAAGTACCCTACATGTTCCCTATGAGCCCTGGTCTAAAGTACCCTACATGTTCCCTGGTCTAAAGCACCCTACATGTTCCCTATGGGCCCTGGTCTAAAGTACCCTACATGTTCCCTATGGGCCCTGGTCTAAAGTACCCTACATGTTCCCTATGGGCCCTGGTCTAAAGTACCCTACATGTTCCCTATGGGCCCTGGTCTAAAGTACCCTACATGTTCCCTATGGGCCCTGGTCTAAAGTACCCTACATGTTCCCTGGTCTAAAGTACCCTACATGTTCCCTGGTCTAAAGTACCCTATATGTTCCCTATGGGCCCTGGTCTAAAGTACCCTACATGTTCCCTATGAGCCCTGGTCTAAAGTACCCTACATGTTCCCTGGTCTAAAGTACCCTACATGTTCCCTGGTCTAAAGTACCCTACATGTTCCCTATGAGCCCTGGTCTAAAGTACCCTACATGTTCCCTATGAGCCCTGGTCTAAAGTACCCTACATGTTCCCTATGGGCCCTGGTCTAAAGTACCCTACATGTTCCCTATGAGCCCTGGTCTAAAGTACCCTACATGTTCCCTATGGGCCCTGGTCTAAAGTACCCTACATGTTCCCTGGTCTAAAGTACCCTACATGTTCCCTATGGGCCCTGGTCTAAAGTACCCTACATGTTCCCTATGGGCCCTGGTCTAAAGTACCCTACATGTTCCCTATGGGCCCTGGTCTAAAGTACCCTACATGTTCCCTATGGGCCCTGGTCTAAAGTACCCTACATGTTCCCTGGTCTAAAGTACCCTACATATTCCCTGGTCTAAAGTACCCTACATGTTCCCTATGGGCCCTGGTCTAAAGTACCCTACATTTTCCCTGGTCTAAAGTACCCTACATGTTCCCTATGGGCCCTGGTCTAAAGTACCCTACATGTTCCCTATGGGCCCTGGTCTAATGTACCCTACATGTTCCCTATGGGCCCTGGTCTAAAGGACCCTACATGTTCCCTATGGGCCCTGGTCTAAAGTACCCTACATGTTCCCTATGGGCCCTGGTCTAAAGGACCCTACATGTTCCCTATGGGCCCTGGTCAAATTGAGGATTAGTAATCTATGACAAAGAGAGGATGTATTTATTTGTACAGATTTATAAATCCAGTCAGAATTGCAGAATTTAGACAAACTAAAAAAAAATGTAATTGTGTAAATAACAACAAACAACAAAAAAGCACCCAGTATAATATAATATATAATAATATAATCCCTCCTTTGAGATGCTTGATAAGGTCCCCAGACTTGTGTCTTGGATACCTTGTAAATATAGGCCCAGAACTACGCAGCATAGCAAGAGGATGGGTGAAGTGATGGTGAATAAATCGAGCTACCAGTATTTTCGGACCCCCGTGGAATGAGTTTGACACGTGGTGTCGAGAAACATCTAAACCGCTGTGAAATATTCTTTCAATAAACTAAATTATTTTTATTTTCAGTTGTTTTGAAGCTGGTGTACAAAACGGAAATTAAAAGACGCAAAAAAACAAACGTAAGGACGGGAAGCGTAGACATATCGCGCGTAGAACAGATCTACCGCTTTTTAGACTGGCTTTCAATGAGAATGACAGATCTATAACTACATTTCTATGTGAATTTGGTTCCGGTCATCCAAAAAGTGACATATTGCAGCTTTAAATGCAGTTCAAATGTCCCATGAATGAAATACTACGCAGATTGTCAACATATGAAGTGTTAAAAATATGTTTTTGTTCCTATGATTAAATTCTGTTCAAATGTCCTATGAATGAAATTAAAATGTGTCTACATCACCTTCATATGTGAATTGCCATTAAAATTGTAGAGAAACATAATGGGGATGAATTCCAATCTGCTTTTAGGAGATACACATTTGCATGCTGAGAATGGTAAAATTAGGTAAAAGTTAAATATAACATTTTCAAAATGTTCTTGAAATATTTTGGAGGACCTCCAAGACAAGGTAAAATTTAAATTGTGTGAACATCAATGGAATATTATGTTAAAACGTAAAACAGATATGCTATGAACATCATAAAAACGTACTTGTTTGGAAATTGTGGAACATTGTGCAACGTTGTGGGAACGTTCTGTGTAATCTATGTGAATATCACAAGAATAATCTTCCAACATCCCAGACAACTCTCAAAATGATAAAAAAAATGTTCTGGGAACCTTTAACGATTCGAGTGTTCTGCCAACATTCTTGCAATATAATAGGAATGTCCTTTGCAACCCTAACTTCAACATTGTATGGCTGAGTATATTTTGTGAACTTATTTCTTGTACTGTAGCCACACTGTTCCCACAACCTAATTAAAATGTTCCCACAACCTAATTAAATGTTCGAGGAACCGTTTAAATGACTCAAAGACTGTTCTGTCAACATTATTGGGACATCAAAGGAATGTTTTGTGCACCCTGATACAAACATGCTCTGAATGGCAGCACAATAGGACAGTTTCAGTGTTTTGGGAACCGATCTATTGTAATATCCCCATAATGTTCCCAACAACCTGATGAAACATTCTGGGAACCTTTAAAGAACAGACGAAATGTGTTCTAGGAACGTTCTTGCATCATCAGCTGAATGTTTTTTTGCACCCTAAAAGAAGCATTGTAGAAATCCATCCGCCCAACTGGACAGTTTCAGTGTTTTGGGGAACATATCTTTTGTAATGTCCCCACAATATTCTCACCAGACTATTCCCTAATGAACCATTCTGAGATTCTAAGAATAAATATGTTCTAGGAATGTTCTTGCAACATCAGGCAAATGTTTTATACAAACATTGTATAATCACCAGCCCCTGTGTGGACAGTTTTTTTTGTGGTATGAGAACATTTTGCCGCGAGACCTAATGAATGTTCTGGGAACTTTCACAGAACCAAATTTTGGTTTGCTGGGAAGTCATAAAGTGTCTTCATGCAAATAAGCAAACAGTTTATTATGGTTGTTGATTAGCTAGCTCGGGCACAAGACGCTACATCACTGCAGAAGACAGAAACACAACATAGGATTCAAGTCTGGTCAGGCTTTTTCTTATTCTTGGTGCCAGTCTGTTTCAGCTCTCTCTTGGCAACTCCTTATGGAATAGTCATGCAATACATTTTGGCTTGACAATAAGGATGGAGTAGGTAAAAGCAGAAATATATCTGGGACCAGGCTAGTGAGATTAGATCTGGGACCAGGCTAATGAGATCAGATCTGGGACCAGGCTATGAGAGATCAGATCTGGGACCAGGCTGTGAGATTATATCTGGGACCAGGCTAGTGAGATCAGATCTGGGAACCAGGCTGTGAGATTAGATCTCGAACCAGGCTAGGTGAGATCAGATCTGGGACCAGGCTAGGTGAGATCAGATCTGGGACCAGGCTAGGTGAGATCAGATCTGGGACCAGGCTAGTGAGATCAGATCTGGGATCAGGCTAGGAGAGATCAGATCTGGGACCAGGCTAGGTGAGACCAGATCTGGGACCAGGCTAGTAAGATCAGATCTGGGACCAGGCTAGAGAGATCAGATCTGGGACCAGGCTAGTGAGATCAGATCTGGGATCAGGCTAGTGAGATCAGATCTGGGACCAGGCTAGTGAGATCAGATCTGGGTCCAGGCTAGTGAGATCAGATCTGGGACCAGGCTAGTGAGATCAGATCTGGGACCAAGCTAGTGAGATCAGATCTGGGACCAGGCTAGTGAGATCAGATCTGGGACCAGGCTAGTAAGATCAGATCTGGGACCAAGCTAGTGAGATCAGATCCGGGACCAAGCTAGTGAGATCAGATCTGGGACCAGGCTAGGTGAGATCAGATCTGGGACCAGGCTTACTCTCTCTGTCACAAGCACTCAATCTCCATTTTCTGAGACAACACTGAAATATGGTGCCTATACTGTCCTGTTGTTAATGTACTTTAATTAGGCATTGAAACTAATACATAACTTATATATTATTCAAAAGTTCAATAAACTGAGTGACCTAGCCTCAATCATAACCATCACACTAGAAAAAACATCAACTGGGTGATAACATCATATATATATATTTTTTTAAATTACTTATTATTATTATTATCCTTTAATCACACCAATGTCCTGATATCCAATTGGTAGTTACAGTCTTGTCTCATCGCTGCAACTCCCCTATGGACTCGGGAGAGGCGAAAGTCGAGAGCCGTGCGTCCTCCGAAACACAACCCAACCAAGCCACACTGCTCAATTAACCCGGAAGCCAGCCGCACCAATGTGTCAGAGGAAACACCATCCAACTGATGACCGGAGTCAGCTTGCAGGCGCCCGGCCCGCCACAAGGAGTCGCTAGAGCACGTTGGGACAAGGAAATCCCGGCCGGCCAAACCCTCCCGTAACCCGTACGACACTGGGCCAATTGTGCGTCGCCTCATGGGTATCCCGGTCACGGCCAGCTGTGACACAGCCTGGGATCGAACCCAGGGTTGTAGTGATGCCTCAAGCACTGCGATGCAGTGGGCAACAACATCTCTGAGACATCTGCGTTTCTGTGGAAACTTTTAGAACAGAGTGGAATAAGTAAGTAAATGAGTTATTGTAACCTCTGCCAGCTGAGGACGGCACTAAGAGCTGTTCCCAGACTGCCAACAGACACGTAATATATTAGCGTGACTCCAAAGCGCGGCATCAGAACGTATCAGGGTCAGCCTGAGCCCTCACAGCCTCTCACAGCAGACTTATCAACCAAGGTTAACAGGTAAAACAAGCAGAGAGAGAAGTAGCAGTGCTTTTGACCAGAGCCCAATGACATTCACATGCGCACTAGTACGCACACATGAATGCGCACGGGCACACACACACACACACACACACACACACACACACACACACACACACACACACACACACACACACACACACACACACACACACACACACACACACACACACACACACACACACACACACCACACTCTGCTGAATCACTCTACTCCCAGCATGCATTGCCAGACAGACAGCTGCACATCAAAGGCATGTTGATGAGCATCAATAAAGACTTGGAATTCAATTGTGCTTGACATTGGTCCCACCAAATTATTTCAGGCTGCTCTTCTTTCGGTTTTACTACAGATATCAACTCTTTAGGAAATATCTTGATTTAACAAACAAATCATAGCGCCATCGCTGCCGAGCATTCTAACGAAATGATCAAACAATCCAACGGAAATAAATCTAATATAATAATAATAATATAATATATAATATAATAAATCCCTGCCGCAGTTGAATAGTGAATGTAATGTATAATCCTGTTGTTTCCTTGGTTCTTCCTCCATTATATCTCCATGAGTTATGGACACAGAACAATACCTGGAAAAACCCTTCGACACATTCGTTTGATTATCTGTGAATGTCTTGCCATTTTGGTTTCTCCTTTAGGAAAATAACACTAAAAGTGTGAGTTTTCAAACTTTAGCCATGATTAAAACTGTCAAAAATACAGGCCATAAATTGTCTACAGTCAAACTTTAGTCATAATTAATCTGTCAAAATGTAGGCCATAAATTGTCTTCAGTCAAACTTTAGCCATGATTAAAACTGTCAAAATTCAGACCATAAGTCGTCTACAGTGCGGATAAAACTTTACCCCAAGCACAAAATGAATATATTTGATTAAAAAAACAGGTACGTATTCAACAATAACTGCAGTCCTAAAATCATGTCTTGGGATTGGGAGCCGAGAGCCGAGAGCAGGATAGAAAGTGGCTGTGTGTTTCTTGGACTCCTTTACAGCGTCAGTCTCTCTGCCAGACATGCCAGTGTTGTGTTCCCGTGTTTCAACATGTTAAAACCATCCTGGGATCCAACGGTCACCTCAGTCTCTGTGCCTGAAATGCCAATGTTGTGTTCACGTGTTTCAACATATTAAAACCATCCTGGGATCCAACGGTCACCTCAGTCTCTGTGCCTGAAATGCCAGTGTTGTGTTCCCGTGTTTCAACATGTTAAAACCATCCTGGGATCCAACGGTCACCTCAGTCTCTGTGCCTGAAATGCCAGTGTTGTGTTACCATGTTTCAACATGTTAAAACCATCCTGGGATCCAACGGTCACCTCAGTCTCTGTGCCTGAAATGCCAGTGTTGTGTTACCATGTTTCAACATGTTAAAACCATCCTGGGATCCAACGGTCACCTCAGACTCTCTGCCAGACATGTCAGTGTTGTGTTCCCGTGTTTCAACATGTTAAAACCATCCTGGGATCCAACGGTCACCTCAGTGTCGTGACAAGACTATCATTAATGTGATGACGGCTATTTTTACAAATCAATTAACTATGTTTAATTATACATAAACACCCACAGTATAGGTTGAATTGATTACTAACATAGTGCAATGAAAAGTCCCTAGTGGACTAACCCGATATGACAGCTTGTTACAAAATGAAAAGTCCCTAGTGGACTAACCCAATATGTCGGCTTGTTACACAATGAAAAGTACCTAGTGGACTAACCCGATATGACAGCTTGTTACACAATGAAAAGTCCCTAGTGGACAAACCCAATATGACGGCTTGATACACAATGAAAAGTCCATAGTGGACTAACCCGATATGACAGTTTGTTACACAATGAAAAGTCCCGAGTGGACTAACCCAATATGACGGCTTGTTACACAATGAAAGGGGTGGGGAAAGAGAGAGCGGGAGAGACAGAGAGTGGGCTTTTTGGTCTGTTCCAAAAAGTTCCAAGTGGCTAAAACCATTCTGGGATCCAATGGTCACCTCACAACCCTAAATCCCTTCTGAATTCTCCCTTTAAAGTTGAAATGCTAACCCTTCTACTTGTCTTAGGCTATTTCTCTGTTTCTTCTTCCTGGAGAGTTAGTAAACCTTGACCCTGGTGTTATACAGCAACCATCTTGAATGCAACAGGGTAATACACACTTAATGTCTTTGTAACAAAAAAAGCCCAGATTAAGAAATAACATGATGCCATTGATTAAAGATTGATTAAAGACAACACAAAGAGATCTGGGACCATGTTGGCAAGACAACACAAAGAGATCTGGATCCATAACATCCAGGACATGATCCACAACAACCAGGACATGATCCATAGCAACCAGGACATGATCCATAACAACCAGGACGTGATCCATAACAACCAAGACATGATCCATAACAACCAGGACGTGATCCATAACAACCAGGACATGATCCATAACAACCAAGACATGATCCATAACAACCAGGACATGATCCATAACAACCAGGACATGATCCATAACAACCAGGACATGATCCATAACAACCAAGACATGATCCATAACAACCAAGACATGATCCATAACAACCAGGACATGATCCATAACAACCAGGACATGATCCATAACAACCAGGACATGATCCATAACAACCAGGACATGATCCATAACAACCAGGACATGATCCATAACAACCAGGACATGATCCATAACAACCAGGACATGATCCATAACAACCAAGACATGATCCATAACAACCAAGACATGATCCATAACAACCAGGACATGATCCATAACAACCAGGACATGATCCATAACAACCAGGACATGATCCATAACAACCAGGACATGATCCATAACAACCAGGACATGATCCATAACAACCAGGACATGATCCATAACAACCAAGACATGATCCATAGCAACCAGGACGTGATCCATAACAACCAGGACATGATCCATAACAACCAAACACAATGTTTATTCTGCTAAGAGGACAGCTGTCTAAGTGAATGCGTCCCAAATGGCACCCTATTCCCTAAATAGTGCACTACTGTTGATCACGGTCCATAGGGCTCTGGTCTAAAGTAGTGCACTGACAGGGAATAGGGTGCCATTTGGGACTCACACATTCAAGCATCATTTCCCTGCCAGGGTTTCTCCCCAGAGGGAAAATAAAATCAGCTTTTTGAATTCAGTCAACTGGAGAAGGAGAGTCAGACACGCTGTGTGTGTGTGTCTGTGTGTACGTGTGTGTGTGTGTGTGTGTGTGTGTGTGTGTGTGTGTGTGTGTGTGTGTGTGTGTGTGTGTGTGTGTGTGTGTGTGTTCGTGTGTGCGTGTGTGTGTGAGTGTGTGAGTGTGTGTGTGTCTGTGTGTGTATCTGTGTGTATCTGTGTGTGTGTGTGTGCGTGTGTGTGTCTGTGTGTGTGTGTGTGTGTGTGTGTGTGTGTGTGTGTGTGTGTGTGTGTGTGTGTCTGTGTGTGTGTGTGTGTGTGTGTGTGTGTGTGTGTGTGTGTGTGTGTGTGTGTGTGTGTGTGTGTGTGTGTGTGTGTGTGTGTGTGTGTGTGTGTGTGTGTGTGTGTGTGTGTGTGTGTGTGTGTGTGTGTGTGTTGGTATATCCTTCATGAATCACCCTCTTCTGCTGACTTGTATTGGCCGTCTCCCTCGTTGATGCTGTTGGGAGTTTTCAACTTTCCCTTTTTGTTCTTCTCATCCTTCTTGTTTCCGTTCTTCACTGAGGAGAGAAAAACAAAAAATGTATTAGAAACAGGATATCCTCACTCAAAAGATAGATTTACACAGGATATCCTCAATCAAAAGATAGATTTACACAGGATATCCTCAATCAAAAGCTACATTTACACAGGATATCCTCAATCAAAAGCTACATTTACACAGGATATCCTCAATCAAAAGATAGATTTACACAGGATATCCTCAATCAAAAGCTACATTTACACAGGATATCCTCACCTCAAAAACTAGATTTAAACTGGATATCCTCACCTCAAAAGCAAGATTTAAACTGGATATCCTCACCTCAAAAACTAGATTTAAACTGGTACAAATCTGTCTCACATCTGAAAGCTCTTATCCCACTCTCATATAAACAGAGGACAGGTTAAAAGCTCTTATCCCCTCTCATATAAACAGAGGACAGGTTAAAAGCTCTTATCCCACTCTCATATAAACAGAGGACAGGTTAAAAGCTCTTATCCACTCTCATACAAACAGAGGACAGGTTAAAAGCTCTTATCCCACTCTCATATAAACAGAGGACAGGTTAAAAGCTCTTACCCCACTCTCATACAAACAGAGGACAGGTTAAAAGCTCTTACCCCACTCTCATACAAACAGAGGACTAGTTAAAAGCTCTTATCCCACTCTCATATAAACAGAGGACAGGTTAAAAGCTCTTATCCCCTCTCATATAAACAGAGGACAGGTTAAAAGCTCTTATCCCACTCTCATATAAACAGAGGACAGGTTAAAAGCTCTTATCCCCTCTCATATAAACAGAGGACAGGTTAAAAGCTCTTATCCCCTCTCATACAAACAGAGGACAGGTTAAAAGCTCTTATTCCACTCTCATATAAACAGAGGACAGGTTAAAAGCTCTTATCCCCTCTCATACAAACAGAGGACAGGTTAAAAGCTCTTACCCCACTCTCATACAAACAGAGGACAGGTTAAAAGCTCTTATCCCACTCTCATACAAACAGAGGACAGGTTAAAAGCTCTTACCCCACTCTCATACAAACAGAGGACAGGTTAAAAGCTCTTATCCCACTCTCATATAAACAGAGGACAGGTTAAAAGCTCTTACCCCACTCTCATATAAACAGAGGACAGGTTAAAAGCTCTTACCCCACTCTCATATAAACAGAGGACAGGTTAAAAGCTCTTACCCCACTCTCATATAAACAGAGGAAAGGTTAAAAGCTCTTACCCCACTCTCATATAAACAGAGGACAGGTTAAAAGCTCTTACCCCACTCTCATATAAACAGAGGACAGGTTAAAAGCTCTTATCCCACTCTCATATAAACAGAGGACAGGTTAAAAGCTCTTACCCCACTCTCACATAAACAGAGGACAGGTTAAAAGCTCTTACCCCACTCTCATATAAACAGAGGACAGGTTAAAAGCTCTTACCCCACTCTCATACAAACAGAGGACAGGTTAAAAGCTCTTACCCCACTCTCATATAAACAGAGGACAGGTTAAAAGCTCTTATCCGACTCTCATATAAACAGAGGACAGGTTAAAAGCTCTTACCCCACTCTCATATAAACAGAGGACAGGTTAAAAGCTCTTATCCCACTCTCATATAAACAGAGGACAGGTTTAAAGCTCTTACCCCACTCTCATATAAACAGAGGACAGGTTAAAAGCTCTTACCCCACTCTCATACAAACAGAGGACAGGTTAAAAGCTCTTACCCCACTCTCATACAAACAGAGGACAGGTTAATAGCTCTTATCCGACTCTCATATAAACAGAGGACAGGTTAAAAGCTCTTATCCCCTCTCATATAAACAGAGGACAGGTTAAAAGCTCTTATCCCACTCTCATATAAACAGAGGACAGGTTAAAAGCTCTTACCCCACTCTCATATAAACAGAGGACAGGTTAAAAGCTCTTACCCCACTCTCATACAAACAGAGGACAGGTTAAAAGCTCTTACCCCACTCTCATACAAACAGAGGACAGGTTAAAAGCTCTTATCCCACTCTCATATAAACAGAGGACAGGTTAAAAGCTCTTATCCCCTCTCATACAAACAGAGGACAGGTTTAAAGCTCTTATCCCACTCTCATATAAACAGAGGACAGGTTAAAAGCTCTTATCCCACTCTCATATAAACAGAGGACAGGTTAAAAGCTCTTATCCCACTCTCATATAAACAGAGGACAGGTTAAAAGCTCTTATCCCCTCTCATATAAACAGAGGACAGGTTAAAAGCTCTTATCCCCTCTCATACAAACAGAGGACAGGTTAAAAGCTCTTACCCCACTCTCATACAAACAGAGGACAGGTTAAAAGCTCTTATCCCACTCTCATACAAACAGAGGACAGGTTAAAAGCTCTTACCCCACTCTCATACAAACAGAGGACAGGTTAAAAGCTCTTATCCCACTCTCATACAAACAGAGGACAGGTTAAAAGCTCTTATCCCACTCTCATACAAACAGAGGACAGGTTAAAAGCTCTTACCCCACTCTCATATAAACAGAGGACAGGTTAAAAGCTCTTACCCCACTCTCATATAAACAGAGGACAGGTTAAAAGCTCTTACCCCACTCTCATATAAACAGAGGACAGGTTAAAAGCTCTTACCCCACTCTCATATAAACAGAGGACAGGTTAAAAGCTCTTATCCCACTCTCATATAAACAGAGGACAGGTTAAAAGCTCTTACCCCACTCTCACATAAACAGAGGACAGGTTAAAAGCTCTTATCCCACTCTCATATAAACAGAGGACAGATTAAAAGCTCTTACCCCACTCTCATAAAAACAGAGGACAGGTTAAAAGCTCTTACCCCACTCTCATATAAACAGAGGACAGGTTAAAAGCTCTTATCCGACTCTCATATAAACAGAGGACAGGTTAAAAGCTCTTACCCCACTCTCATATAAACAGAGGACAGGTTAAAAGCTCTTAATCCACTCTCATACAAACAGAGGAGAGGACATACAATGGAAAGCATTACTTTAATATTGTACTTAGTAAAACGCAGGGTATACTCTATGTATATTGGAATAGGTACATACCCCAGCCCCAGTCTACCCCTGCCGAGGCAGGACAGGTACATACCCAAGTCCCAGTCTAACCCTGCCGAAGCAGGACAGGTACATACCCCAGCCCCAGTCTACCCCTGCCGAGGCAGGACAGGTACATACCCCAGCCCCAGTCTAACCCTGCCGAGGCAGGACAGGAACATACCCCAGCCCCAGTCTAACCCTGCCGAGGCAGGACAGGTACATACCCCAACCCCAGTCTAACCCTGCCGAGGCAAGACAGGAACATACCCCAGTCCCAGTCTAACCCTGCCGAGGCAGGACAGGTACATACCCCAACCCCAGTCTAACCCTGCCGAGGCAAGACAGGAACATACCCCAGTCCCAGTCTAACCCTGCCGAGGCAGGACAGGAACATACCCCAACCCCAGTCTAACCCTGCCGAGGCAGGACAGGAACATACCCCAACCCCAGTCTAACCCTGCCGTGGCAGGACAGGACATACCCCAACCCCAGTCTAACCCTGTCGAGGCAGGACAGGTACATACCCCAACCCCAGTCTAACCCTGCCAAGGCAGGACAGGTACATACCCCAGTCCCAGTCTAACCCTGCCGAGGCAGGACAGGTACATACCCCAACCCCAGTCTAACCCTGTCGAGGCAGGACAGGTACATACCCCAACCCCAGTCTAACCCTGCCGAGACAGGACAGGAACATACCCCAGCCCCAGTCTAACCCTGCAAAGGCAGGACAGGTACATACCCCAGTCCCAGTCTAACCCTGCCGAGGCAGGACAGGTACATACCCCAGTCCCAGGCTAACCCTGCCGAGGCAGGACAGGAACATACCCCAGTCCCAGGCTAACCCTGCTGAGGCAGGACAGCATCATGCCCCAACCCCAGTCTAACCCTGCCGAGGCAGGACAGGAACATACCCCAACCCCAGTCTAACCCTGCCGAGGCAGGACAGGTGCATACCCCAACCCCAGTCTAAACCTGCCAAGGCAGGACAGGAACATACCCCAACCCCAGTCTAACCCTGCCGTGGCAGGATAGGTACATACCCCAACCCCCGTCTAACCCTGCCGAGGCAGGACAGGTACATGTCCCAATCTAACCCTGCCGTGGCAGGACAGGTACATACCCCAACCCCCGTCTAACCCTGCCGAGGCAGGACAGGTACATGTCCCAATCTAACCCTGCCGTGGCAGGACAGGTACATACCCCAACCCCCGTCTAACCCTGCCGAGGCAGGACAGGTACATGCCCCAATCTAACCCTGCCGTGGCAGGACAGGTACATGTCCCAGTCCCAGTCTAACCCTGCCGAGGCAGGACAGGTACATACCCCAACCCCAGTCTAACCCTGCCGAGGCAGGACAGGTACATACCCCAGTCCCAGGCTAACCCTGCCGTGGCAGGATAGGTACATACCCCAACCCCAGTCTAACCCTGCCGTGGCAGGATAGGTACATACCCCAACCCCCGTCTAACCCTGCCGAGGCAGGACAGGAACATACCCCAACCCCAGTCTAACCCTGCCGAGGCAGGACAGGTACATACCCCAACCCCAGTCTAACCCTGCCGAGGCAGAACAGGTACCTACCCCAGCCCCAGTCTAACCCTGCCGAGGCAGGACAGGTACCTACCCAACCCCCTCTAACCCTGCCGAGGCAGGACAGGTACCAACCCCAAACCCAGTCTAACCCTGCCGAGGCAGAACAGGTACATACCCCAACCCCAGTCTAACCCTGCCGAGGCAGGACAGGTACATACCCCAAACCCAGTCTAACCCTGCCGAGGCAGGACAGGTACCTACCCCAAACCCAGTCTAACCCTGCCGAGGCAGGACAGGTACCTACCCCAGCCCCAGTCTAACCCTGCCGAGGCAGGACAGGTACATACCCCAGCCCCAGTCTAACCCTGCCGAGGCAGGACAGGAACATACCCCAGCCCCAGTCTAACCCTGCCGAGGCAGGACAGGTACCTACCCAACCCCCTCTAACCCTGCCGAGGCAGAACAGGTACCTACCCCAGCCCCAGTCTAACCCTGCCGAGGCAGGACAGGTACCTACCCCAGCCCCAGTCTAACCCTGCCGAGGCAGAACAGGTACATACCCCAGCCCCAGTCTAACCCTGCCGAGGCAGGACAGGTACCTACCCCAGCCCCAGTCTAACCCTGCCGAGGCAGAACAGGTACATACCCCAGCCCCAGTCTAACCCTGCCGAGGCAGGACAGGTACCTACCCCAGCCCCAGTCTAACCCTGCCGAGGCAGAACAGGTACATACCCCAGCCCCAGTCTAACCCTGCCGAGGCAGGACAGGTACATACCCCAGCCCCAGTCTAACCCTGCCGAGGCAGAACAGGTACATACCCCAGCCCCAGTCTAACCCTGCCGAGGCAGGACAGGTACCTACCCCAGCCCCAGTCTAACCCTGCCGAGGCAGAACAGGTACATACCCCAGCCCCAGTCTAACCCTGCCGAGGCAGAACAGGTACATACCCCAGCCCCAGTCTAACCCTGCCGAGGCAGAACAGGTACATACCCCAGCCCCAGTCTAACCCTGCCGAGGCAGGACAGGTACCTACCCCAGCCCCAGTCTAACCCTGCCGAGGCAGAACAGGTACATACCCCAGCCCCAGTCTAACCCTGCCGAGGCAGAACAGGTACATACCCCAGCCCCAGTCTAACCCTGCCGAGGCACGTGTGAGGATTCCTGAACCGTTGAGTCATTGCAGCCACAGCTGCTCCTAATTACCAGCCAATAGCTTGCCCTGTCACTGCAGGACACTACCTACACCATGTGTGTCTGGCTATACGCATGTTCCTCTCTCTCATCCTATCACACGGCTGGATTTACACCTACCCTCGATGCCTGAACCAATCACTGAGCTGCTACTGAACGTGGTCTGTGATGCCGTAGAGAAAGATTTCAGCCAGAACACTAATATACTGATGTAATATACTGGAGAGAGTGGAGGGGCAGGCTGTGTGTGTGTGTGTGTGTGTGTGTGTGTGTGTGTGTGTGTGTGTGTGTGTGTGTGTGTGTGTGTGTGTGTGTGTGTGTGTGTGTGTGTGTGTGTGTGTGTGTGTGTGTGTGTGTGTGTGTGTGTGTGTGTGTGTGTGTGTGTGTGTGTGTGTGTGTGTCTGTGTGTGTGTGTGTGTGTGTGTGTCTCATGTCCCCACCTCCTAATTCAACCCTTTCCTCCCTGGAGGTTAATACCTCTCCTGTAATAGTGGCCACGTAGCCCTCCGAACACCACACAGAGGCTGCGTACCAAATCGCACCCTATTCCCTATCAGTGTTAGGGGTCCCTAGTCAAAAGTAGTGCACTATATAGGGAACAGCGTTTGGGAACGTTACTTTAAAAAAATAACTTGTTACGTTACATCGTTACTTCCTTTAAAAGTAATTGTTACGTTACTTTACTTCCATTAAAAGTAACTTGTTACGTTACTTTACTTCCATTAAAAGTAACTTGTTACGTTACTTTACTTCCATTAAAAGTAACTTGTTACTTACTGTGGAAAGTAACTCATTACATTACTTTTGCGTTACCAAAACCCTTTTTGAAGATGCCTCGCGCATGTTGGTCATTCTTCTGCTACTTCCTGAACAATAGAAAAGCCTCGACAACTCCTTGGCTTCCTAAGCCAATGACACGTCTTCTGGAATTCATCATTCTAACAGTCTAATAAATACCTTTTCATATAGCCCTATGCCTACCGCAAAAATATATATAATTTGATTGAGTTTATGAAGGTCTTTGGTAACATTAAGAAAATGTATTTCATGGAACACAATAGAGTGTTCAATTGGTTTTATTAGTTATATGTACAAACGGGGCGGAAATTGAACTAAACACACCACAATTCAAGTGTTGAAATCCATGAATTTATAAAGATCACAAAGATAATTCACTATTCACTCGTTAAAGGCTGGTTTTAAGGAACAAAAGGGTGCATTTTGGGACTAAAGACTAAAAACTCAGATTAACCTGCTGTCTCTCATCTACAGTATCTGTGGAGGGATGGAGGGATGGAGGGATGGAGGGATGGAGGGATGGAGGGGCCGAATGTTAAAGGGATGAAGGGGTGAAGGGATGGAGGGATGGAGGGGCCTAGGCTTAGAGGGATGGAGGGATGGAGGGATGGAGGGGTGGAGGGATGGAGGCTTAGAGGGGTGGAGGGATGGAGGGATGGAGGGGCCTAGGCTTAGAGGGATGGAGGGATGGAGGGATGGAGGGGTGGAGGGATGGAGGCTTAGAGGGGTGGAGGGATGGAGGGATGGAGGGGTGGAGGGATGGAGGCTTAGAGGGGTGGAGGGATGGAGGGATGGAGGGATGGAGGGGTGAAGGGCTGGAGGGATGGAGGGATGGAGGCTTAGAGGGGTGGAGGGATGGAGGGATGGAAGGATGGAGGGATGGAGGGGTGGAGGGATGAAGGGGTGGAGGCTTAGAGGGATGGAGGGATGGAGGGGTGGAGGCTTAGAGGGGTGGAGGGATGGAGGGGTGGAGGGATGAAGGGGTGGAGGGATGGAGGGGTGGAGGGATGGAGGGATAGAGGGGTGGAGGGGTGGAGGGATAGAAGAGTAGTGCTGGGCTCCTCTAGTAGACCTCTCTAAAGAGATGATTATATGTATTTGTCTCTCTCTGGTCATCACAGACTGATTTAGATGTGGATGGTGTTCCCTGAATCTCTGTCCTCAAGTCTTCTGGGTTCCCATGTCTGTGTGATGTGGGTGGTGTTCCCTGAATCTCTGTCCTCAAGTCTTCTGGGTTCCCATGTCTGTGTGATGTGGGTGGTGTTCCCTGAATCTCTGTCCTCAAGTCTTCTGGGTTCCCATGTCTGTGTGATGTGGGTGGTGTTCCCTGAATCTCTGTCCTCAAGTCTTCTGGGTTCCCATGTCTGTGTGATGTGGGTGGTGTTCCCTGAATCTCTGTCCTCAAGTCTTCTGGGTTCCCATGTCTGTGTGATGTGGGTGGTGTTCGCTGAATCTCTGTCCTCAAGTCTTCTGGGTTCCCATGTCTGTGTGATGTGGGTGGTGTTCCCTGAATCTCTGTCCTCAAGTCTTCTGGGTTCCCATGTCTGTGTGATGTGGGTGGTGTTCCCCGAATCTCTGTCCTCAAGTCTTCTGGGTTCCCATATCTGTGTGATGTGGGTGGTGTTCCCTGAATCTCTGTCCTCAAGTCTTCTGGGTTCCCATGTCTGTGTGATGTGGGTGGTGTTCCCTGAATCTCTGTCCTCAAGTCTTCTGGGTTCCCATGTCTGTGTGATGTGGGTGATGTTCCCTGAATCTCTGTCCTCAAGTCTTCTGGGTTCCCATGTCTGTGTGATGTGGGTGATGTTCCCTGAATCTCTGTCCTCAAGTCTTCTGGGTTCCCATGTCTGTGTGATGTGGATGATGTTCCCTGAATCTCTGTCCTCAAGTCTTCTGGGTTCCCATGTCTGTGTGATGTGGGTGGTGTTCCCTGAATATCTGCCCTCAAGTCTTCTGGGTTCCCATGTCTGTGTGATGTGGGTGATGTTCCCTGAATCTCTGTCCTCAAGTCTTCTGGGTTCCCATGTCTGTGTGATGTGGATGATGTTCCCTGAATCTCTGTCCTCAAGTCTTCTGGGTTCCCATGTCTGTGTGATGTGGGTGGTGTTCCCTGAATATCTGCCCTCAAGTCTTCTGGGTTCCCATGTCTGTGTGATGTGGATGATGTTCCCTGAATCTCTGTCCTCAAGTCTTCTGGGTTCCCATGTCTGTGTGGCTCAACTTTTCCATTCAGATTCATCACATGTATCACTATGGTTTAGTCCCAAATGGCCTCCTATTCCCTACATAGAGCACTTCTTCTGACCAGGGTCCATACTACATAGGGAATAGGGTGGCGTTTGGGAGGTTTCCTATGAATGTCTGGTTCACGTTACTTATCTTGACCTCGTCTGTCACGCCCTGACCTTAGAGATCCTTTTTATGTCTCTATTTTGGTTTGGTCAGGGCGTGAGTTGGGGTGGGCATTCTATGTTTTCTGTTTCAATGAATTTCTATTTCTACGTTTTGGCCGGGTGTGGTTCTCAATCAGGGACAGCTGTCTATCGTTGTCTCTGATTGAGAACCATACTTAGGTAGCCCTTTTTTCCCACCTGGGTTTGTGGGAAGTTGACTTTGTTTGTGGCACATAGCCCTTTAGCTTCACTGTTGTTTTGGATTGTTAATTGTTTTTTGTCGGCGTCGTTCTTAAATAAAGAAAATGTACGCTGCACCTTGGTCCTCCTCCTTCAACAGGTGTGACCTCGTCAGAGCGATAGCATCCGATTATCAGCAAGTGACTGACAATGTTAATCCCTAACAATACAGCGTCTGGTGTCACACGTACTAACATTTCAGTGAAACTTATGTTTCTAGGCTAGTTTCTCTGGCTGTAAAAACTGTACAACCGTCTTATTAAAGACTTTGGTGTCGTTTCAAAGATCCGTCTTTTGATTTCGCTGAGAATTTGGACGATAACATTTTTGGAAGACTCTTTTAGCCCAATCAAAATACCACAAAAAAAACCAACCAAGTTGTTTTTAAATGAATCATCAGAAGCAGAGACGACAAGTTGGCGCCAAGGTCATTAGAAGACTATAATAACGTTTGGTCTCTTTGCCAGCCTGGTGTTGGTAACGTCACCGTACAGTCTCTCTACACACGTATAGATGAGGGTCATTAGTAGAACCGTTGTTCATATACAGTAGTAGATCCACTGTTGTTGTTTAAAAGCTTCGTTAACATTTTACTAGTGTTTTTAGGATGGACTATATCTGCACCGACACGACCTCTTCAGCACGGGGACCATGTGTTCACCATACGCTACGGAGCTTGGGATTGACCTTTCAACTAAATAAACCTGCTGCTCTTGTAGGTCAGAGGTCAGACATGGGCACCCTGGGTAGTAACAGGAGACTCTACTAGGTCAGAGGTCAGACATGGGCACCCTGGGTAGTAACAGGAGACTCTGCTAGGTCAGAGGTCAGACATAGTCACCCTGGGTAGTAACAGGAGACTCTGCTAGGTCAGAGGTCGGACATGGGAACCCTGGGTAGTAACAGGAGACTCTGCTAGGTCAGAGGTCAGACATGGGCACCCTGGGTAGTAACAGGAGACTCTACTAGGTCAGAGGTCAGACATGGGCACCCTGGGTAGTAACAGGAGACTCTGCTAGGTCAGAGGTCAGACATGGTCACCCTGGGTAGTAACAGGAGACTCTGCTAGGTCAGAGGTCGGACATGGGAACCCTGGGTAGTAACAGGAGACTCTGCTAGGTCAGAGGTCAGACATGGGCACCCTGGGTAGTAACAGGAGACTCTACTAGGTCAGAGGTCAGACATGGGCACCCTGGGTAGTAACAGGAGACTCTGCTAGGTCAGAGGTCGGACATGGTCACCCTGGGTAGTAACAGGAGACTCTGCTAGGTCAGAGGTCAGACATGGTCACCCTGGGTAGTAACAGGAGACTCTGCTAGGTCAGAGGTCGGACATGGTCACCCTGGGTAGTAACAGGAGACTCTGCTAGGTCAGAGGTCAGACACGGTCACCCTGGGTAGTAACAGGAGACTCTGCTAGGTCAGACATCGGCACCCTGGGTAGTAACAGGAGACTCTGCTAGGTCAGAGGTCAGACATGGGCACCCTGGGTAGTAACAGGACACTCTGCTAGGTCAGAGGTCAGACATGGTCACCCTGGGTAGTAACAGGAGACTCTGCTAGGTCAGAGGTCGGACATGGGAACCCTGGGTAGTAACAGGAGACTCTGCTAGGTCAGAGGTCGGACATGGTCACCCTGGGTAGTAACAGGAGACTCTGATAGGTCAGACATGGTCACCCTGGGTAGTAACAGGAGACTCTGCTAGGTCAGACATGGTCACCCTGGGTAGTAACAGGACACTCTACTAGGTCAGACATGGTCACCCTGGGTAGTAACAGGAGACTCTGCTAGGTTAGAGGTCAGACATGGGAACCCTGGGTAGTAACAGGAGACTCTACTAGGTCAGACATGGTAACCCTGGGTAGTAACAGGAGACTCTGCTAGGTCAGACATGGGAACCCTGGGTAGTAACAGGAGACTCTGCTAGGTCAGAGGTCAGACATTGTCACCCTGGGTAGTAACAGGAGACTCTGCTAGGTCAGACATGGTCACCCTGGGTAGTAACAGGAGACTCTGCTAGGTCAGAGGTCAGACATGGTCACCCTGGGTAGTAACAGGAGACTCTGCTAGGTCAGACATGGGCACCCTGGGTAGTAACAGGAGACTCTGCTAGGTCAGAGGTCAGACATGGGCACCCTGGGTAGTAACAGGACACTCTGCTAGGTCAGAGGTCAGACATGGTCGCCCTGGGTAGTAACAGGAGACTCTGCTAGGTCAGAGGTCGGACATGGGAACCCTGGGTAGTAACAGGAGACTCTGCTAGGTCAGAGGTCGGACGTGGTCACCCTGGGTAGTAACAGGAGACTCTGCTAGGTCAGACATGGTCACCCTGGGTAGTAACAGGAGACTCTGCTAGGTCAGAGGTCAGACATGGTCACCCTGGGTAGTAACAGGAGACTCTGCTAGGTCAGACATGGTCACCCTGGGTAGTAACAGGACACTCTGCTAGGTCAGACATGGTCACCCTGGGTAGTAACAGGAGACTCTACTAGGTCAGAGGTCGGACATGGTCACCCTGGGTAGTAACAGGAGACTCTACTAGGTCAGAGGTCGGACATGGGCACCCTGGGTAGTAACAGGAGACTCTGCTAGGTCAGAGGTCGGACATGGTCACCCTGGGTAGTAACAGGAGACTCTGCTAGGTCAGACATGGTCACCCTGGGTAGTAACAGGAGACTCTGCTAGGTCAGAGGTCAGACATGGTCACCCTGGGTAGTAACAGGAGACTCTGCTAGGTCAGACATGGGCACCCTGGGTAGTAACAGGAGACTCTGCTAGGTCAGACATGGTCACCCTGGGTAGTAACAGGAGACTCTGCTAGGTCAGACATGGGCACCCTGGGTAGTAACAGGAGACTCTGCTAGGTCAGAGGTCAGACATGGGCACCCTGGGTAGTAACAGGAGACTCTGCTAGGTCAGACATGGTCACCCTGGGTAGTAACAGGAGACTCTGCTAGGTCAGACATGGTCACCCTGGGTAGTAACAGGAGACTCTGCTAGGTCAGAGGTCAGACATGGTCACCCAGGGTAGTAACAGGAGACTCTGCTAGGTCAGACATGGTCACCCTGGGTAGTAACAGGAGACTCTGATAGGTCAGAGGTCAGACATGGTCACCCTGGGTAGTAACAGGAGACTCTGCTAGGTCAGAGGTCAGACATGGTCACCCTGGGTAGTAACAGGACACTCTGCTAGGTCAGACATGGTCACCCTGGGTAGTAACAGGAGACTCTGCTAGGTCAGAGGTCAGACATGGGCACCCTGGGTAGTAACAGGAGACTCTACTAGGTCAGAGGTCAGACATGGTCACCCTGGGTAGTAACAGGAGACTCTGCTAGGTCAGACATGGTCACCCTGGGTAGTAACAGGAGACTCTGCTAGGTCAGACATGGTCACCCTGGGTAGTAACAGGAGACTGCTAGGTCAGAGGTCAGACATGGTCACCCTGGGTAGTAACAGGAGACTCTGCTAGGTCAGAGGTCGGACATGGTCACCCTGGGTAGTAACAGGAGACTCTGCTAGGTCAGTGATCAGACATGGGCACCCTGGGTAGTAACAGGAGACTCTGCTAGGTCAGAGGTCAGACATGGTCACCCTGGGTAGTAACAGGAGACTCTACTAGGTCAGAGGTCGGACATGGTCACCCTGGGTAGTAACAGGAGACTCTGCTAGGTCAGACATGGTCACCCTGGGTAGTAACAGGAGACTCTGCTAGGTCAGACATGGTCACCCTGGGTATTAACAGGAGACTCTGCTAGGTCAGAGGTCAGACATGGTCACCCTGGGTAGTAACAGGAGACTCTGCTAGGTCAGACATGGTCACCCTGGGTAGTAACAGGAGACTCTGCTAGGTCAGACATGGTCACCCTGGGTAGTAACAGGAGACTCTGCTAGGTCAGACATGGTCACCCTGGGTAGTAACAGGAGACTCTGCTAGGTCAGAGGTCAGACATGGTCACCCTGGGTAGTAACAGGAGACTCTGCTAGGTCAGAGGTCAGACATGGTCACCCTGGGTAGTAACAGGAGACTCTGCTAGGTCAGAGGTCTGACATGGTCACCCTGGGTAGTAACAGGACACTCTGCTAGGTCAGAGGTCAGACATGGGCACCCTGGGTAGTAACAGGAGACTCTGCTAGGTCAGAGGTCAGACATTGTCACCCTGGGTAGTAACAGGACTCTCTGCTAGGTCAGAGGTCAGACATGGTCACCCTGGGTAGTAACAGGAGACTCTGCTAGGTCAGACATGGTCACCCTGGGTAGTAACAGGAGACTCTACTAGGTCAGAGGTCAGATATGGTCACCCTGGGTAGTAACAGGAGACTCTACTAGGTCAGACATGGTCACCCTGGGTAGTAACAGGAGACTCTGCTAGGTCAGAGGTCAGACATGGTCACCCTGGGTAGTAACAGGAGACTCTAGTAGGTCAGAGGTCAGACATGGTCACCCTGGGTAGTAACAGGGGACTCTGCTAGGTCAGAGGTCAGACATGGTCACCCTGGGTAGTAACAGGAGACTCTACTAGGTCAGAGGTCAGACATGGTCACCCTGGGTAGTAACAGGGGACTCTGATAGGTCAGAGGTCAGACATGGTCACCCTGGGTAGTAACAGGAGACTCTGATAGGTCAGAGGTCAGACATGGTCACCCTGGGTAGTAACAGGGGACTCTGATAGGTCAGAGGTCAGACATGGTCACCCTGGGTAGTAACAGGAGACTCTACTAGGTCAGACATGGGCACCCTGGGTAGTAACAGGACACTCTGCTAGGTCAGAGGTCGGACATGGTCACCCTGGGTAGTAACAGGAGACTCTGCTAGGTCAGACATGGTCACCCTGGGTAGTAACAGGAGACTCTG
>NC_074701.1:3763980-3781480 GCF_029448725.1 Salvelinus fontinalis
ATCTCAGTCCCTCTATCATCCACCTCAGTCCCTCTATCATCCACCTCAGTCCATCTATCATCCACCTAAGTCCCTCTATCATCCACCTCAGTCCTTCTATCATCCACCTCAGTTCATCTATCGTCCACCTCAGTCCATCCATCGTCCACCTCAGTCCATTTATCATCCACCTCAGTCCATCTGTCATCCACCTCAGTCCATCTATCATCCACCTCAGTCCATCTATCATCCACCTCAGTCCATCTATCATCCACCTCAGTCCATCTATCATCCACCTCAGTCCCTCTATCATCCACCTCAGTCCACCTGTCATCCACCTCAGTCCCTCTATCATCCACCTCAGTCCATCTATCATCCACCCAGTCCCTCTATCATCCACCTCAGTCCCTCTATCATCCACCTCAGTCCCTCTATCATCCACCTCAGTCCATCTATCATCCACCCAGTCCCTCTATCATCCACCTCAGTCCCTCTATCATCCACCTCAGTCCCTCTATCATCCACCTCAGTCCCTCTATCATCCACCTCAGTCCCTCTATCATCCACCTCAGTCCCTCTATCATCCACCTCAGTCCCTCTATCATCCACCTCAGTCCCTCTATCATCCACCTCAGTCCATCTATCATCCACCTCAGTACATCTATCATCCACCTCAGTCCATCTATCATCCACCTCAGTCCCTCTATCATCCACCTCAGTCCATCTATCATCCACCTCAGTCCCTCTATCATCCACCTCAGTCCCTCTATCATCCACCTCAGTCCCTCTATCATCCACCTCAGTCCCTCTATCATCCACCTCAGTCCATCTATCATCCACCTCAGTCCCTCTATCATCCACCTCAGTCCCTCTATCATCCACCTCAGTCCCTCTATCACCCACCTCAGTCCATCTATCATCCACCTCAGTCCATCTATCATCCACCTCAGTCCATCTATCATCCACCTCAGTCCATCTATCATCCACCTCAGTCCATCTATCATCCACTATTCTCTCTAAGGTTTCTGGGAAAATAAGGAACTTGGAACTATTCACTATATAGGGAATAGGGTGGGTCCTGGTCGATAGTAGTGTACTATATAGGGAATAGGGTGGGTCCTGGTCGATAGTAGTGTACTATATAGGGAATAGGGTGGGTCCTGGTCGATAGTAGTGTACTATATAGGGAATAGGGTGGGTCCTGGTCGATAGTAGTGCACTATATAGGGAATAGGGTGGGTCCTGGTCGATAGTAGTGTACTATATAGGGAATAGGGTGGGTCCTGGTCGATAGTAGTGCACTATATAGGGAATAGGGTGGGTCCTGGTCAATAGAGTGTACTATATAGGGAATAGGGTGGGTCCTGGTCGATAGTAGTGTACTATATAGGGAATAGGGTGCGTCCTGGTCGATAGTAGTGCACTATATAGGGAATAGGGTGGGTCCTGGTCGATAGTAGTGCACTATATAGGGAATAGGGCTCTGGTCAACAGTAGTGTTCTATATAGGGTTTAGGGTACCATTTGGGACTCAGAGGGTTCGTGGGAATACTTTGTCTTTTGTTTGATGCCCAGACCTGTTTGGACCGAGCTGTAATCATCACATTAGTGAGCGGCAGACGTGAGTAAGGGAGTCTCTCTGTGCAGCGTCCAGACATGCTCAGACAGTGTCTGTTTGTCTCCTAGTGTGTGTGTGTGTGTGTGACTGTGTGTGTGTGTGTGTGTGTGACTGTGTGTGTGTGTGTGTGTGTGTGTGTGTGTGTGTGTGTGTGTGTGTGTGTGTGTGTGTGTGTGTGTGTGTGTGTGTGTGTGTGTGCGAACGCCCAGAGGTAGAGCTCTTCCCTCTGTCACAGCTCATCACATCAGCGCCTGAGCTGCAATAGCCATTACCATCACACACACACACACACACACACAACACACACACACAACACACAACACACACACACACACACACACACACACACACACACACACACACACACACACACACACACACACACACATACACAGCCCCACCCATCTTCAGTACCACAGTCTGACAGCACTAAGTTTCACCTTGACTGCGTCCAGGTTCTTTGGCTGTCCCCACAGTAGAACACTTTTTGGTTCCATGTAGAACCCTTTTGGTTCCAGGTAGAACCCTTTTTGGTTCCAGGTAGAACCCTTTTTGGTTCCAGGTAGAACCCTTTTTGGTTCCAGGTAGAACCATTTTTGGTTCCAGGTAGAACCCTTTTTTGGCTTGGCCCCTGCTCAGTTCCTCCCTCCTCTTCATCTCCACTCTGCTCAGCCCCTCCCTCCTCTTCATCTCCACTCTGCTCAGCCCCTCCCTCCTCTTCATCTCCACTCTGCTCAGGCCCTCCCTCCTCTTCATCTCACTCTGCTCAGGCCCTCCCTCCTCTTCATCTCACTCTGCTCAGCCCCTCCCTCCTCTTCATCTCCACTCTGCTCAGCCCCTCCCTCCTCTTCATCTCACTCTGCTCAGCCCCTCCCTCCTCTTCATCTCCACTCTCCTCAGGCCCTCCCTCCTCTTCATCTCACTCTGCTCAGGCCCTCCCTCCTCTTCATCTCCACTCTGCTCAGCCCCTCCCTCCTCTTCATCTCCACTCTCCTCAGTCCCTCCCTCCTCTTCATCTCCACTCTGCTCAGGCCCTCCCTCCTCTTCATCTTGGAATTGATCTGAACTGACACGTGGAGAAATGAAACTGTGGAGAGATGAGGTCCCACTGGCCAGAGCCAGACAGCTGTCACCTGCTGGGAAGTCAGACAAGTCAAAACATGTGGACAGCCTTTACCTCCTAGAGCCTGGGAACCTCCTTCTCCTCTCCTCCCCTCTCCCCACCTCCTCTCTCCTCCCCTCTCCTCTTCTCTCCTCTCCTCTCCCCACCTCCTCTCCTCTCCTCTCATCCCTTCCCCCTTACACTTCTCTCCTCCCCTCTCCTCTCCTCTCCTCTCCTCTCCTCTCCCCACCCCTCCTCTCCTCTCCCCTCCTCTCCTCTCCTCTCATCCCCTCCTCTACCCTCCCCTCCCCTCCCCTTTCCTCTTCTCTCATATCCTCTCCTCCCCTCTCATCCCCTCTCCCTACCTCCTCTCCCCTCTCCTCCCCCCCTCTCTCCCCACCTCCTCTCATCTCATCTCCTCTCCTCCACTCTCCTCTCCCCCCCTCTCCTCTCCTCCCCTCTCATCTCCTCTCCTCCCCTCGATGCCTCCTCCTCTCCTCTCCTCTCCTCTCCTCCCCTCTCATCTCCTCTCCTCCCCTGCCCTCTCCTCTTCTCTCCTCCCCTCTCATCTCCTCTCCTCCCCTCTCATCTCCTCCCCTCTCATCTCCTCCCGCTGCCTCCTCCTCTCCTCTCCTCCCCTCTCATCCCCTCTCCTCCCCTCTCGCTGCCTCCTCCTCTCCTCCTCTCCTCCTTCACCCCTCTACCTCTACTAACTATAACACCCTCATCCTCTTCTCTCTCCCTCCCCTTACCCTTCCCCCTCTCTCTCCCTCCCACTCTCCCTCTCCCCGCCTCTCCTCCTTCTCCTCTCTGTCTACCACACCGTCCTCTCCCTCCTCCTCCTAACAGACATCAACACACCTGTTTTATACGGTCCTCCTCCTAACAGACATCAACACACCTGTTATATACGGTCCTCCTCCTAACAGACATCAACACACCTGTTTTATACGGTCCTCCTCCTAACAGACATCAACACACCTGTTTTATACGGTCCTCCTCCTAACAGACATCAACACACCTGTTTTATACGGTCCTCCTAACAGACATCAACACACCTGTTTTATACGGTCCTCCTCCTAACAGACATCAACACACCTGTTTTATACGGTCCTCCTCCTAACAGACATCAACACACCTGTTATATACGGTCCTCCTCCTAACAGACATCAACACACCTGTTTTATATGGTCCTCCTCCTAACAGACATCAACACACCTGTTTTATACGGTCCTCCTCCTAACAGACATCAACACACCTGTTTTATACGGTCCTCCTAACAGACATCAACACACCTGTTTTATACGGTCCTCCTCCTAACAGACATCAACACACCTGTTTTATACGGTCCTCCTCCTAACAGACATCAACACACCTGTTTTATACGGTCCTCCTCCTAACAGACATCAACACACCTGTTTTATACGGTCCTCCTCCTAACAGACATCAACACACCTGTTTTATACGGTCCTCCTAACAGACATCAACACACCTGTTTTATACGGTCCTCCTCCTAACAGAAATCAACACACCTGTTTTATACGGTCCTCCTCCTAACAGACATCAACACACCTGTTTTATACGGTCCTCCTCCTAACAGACATCAACACACCTGTTTTATACGGTCCTGAACGGTGGTGATTTACAGTTCGTTGTCCTGTAAAGGACGGGTCATTCTAGGTTTCCTTTTCTAAAGTTTTCTAAAGTGTTTTCAATAGTCGTAGATAGTTTTACCACGACGTGTTTTCAGTAGTCGTAGATGAAAAACAAGATGCACATTTCATTCCTATTGGCCTTCTACGGATAATTCAGATGTTGGTTTCCAAGATGGCGTCAGCACCACGTCAAACATCTGGCCCCCCACCTTTTTTCTCTGTATCGTAGAGAAACCTCCAGGTCATAAAACGGCGTAAAGGCGAAAAAGCTCATTCAGTGGTGGGAGGCGCCGTACGGACGGTGTGATGCAATGGTGGAGTCTCTGGAGGACAAAACTGAGCTCCGTACCGCATCGCCGTGCGCCACCCCCACATTCTGTAACAACTCCGTATAGTTCCGCGTTGATGTGATTGGTCGAGGGGGGGGGGGGGGGGGGGGGGGGGTCTAGCATATACAGGAACTCACTTCCTTGATTAACTTCCTTTAAAACAGCTCCGCTCCGCTCTACGAAGTGCAGGAAGTACGAATGCCCTGACTTCTACAGTGGCCCTATCATAGTAAATACTGCACGGCCAATGGAGACGTGGGATTGAACATGCAGAGCCTTTAATACTGCCAATCGTTATACATTTATAGAAGGGTTGAGTAATTGTGTGTGTGTGTGTGTGTGTGTTTGCTTTAGCCATTGCCTGGAGTGCCAGGTGAGCAGGGTTTGTTATTTTGGGATGTTTCTATTGGTTTCCTTATCCCGGGCAAGCTCATTCAAGCACAGATAAACTATTTGAAATGAGCTCAAATAGTATTTGGACCCAGGTCTGCAGGCTATGCCGGAGAGGGAGGTTTATTTTGTAGTGACTTCTGAATTCCAGGGAAATTGGAGTTGGAAGTATTGAACTTCCTCCAGTCATCCAGCTGGCCCTTAACTTCCTCCAGTCATCCAGCTGGCCCATAACTTCCTCCAGTCATCCAGCTGGCCCATAACTTCCTCCAGTCATCCAGCTGGCCCATAACTTCCTCCAGTCATCCAGCTGGCCCATAACTTCATCCAGTCATCCAGCTGGCCCATAACTTCCTCCAGTCATCCAGCTGGACCATAACTTCCTCCAGTCATCCAGCTGGCCCATGACTTGGGGGGGGGGGGGGGGGGGGGGGCTGCCTTAATAGACATCCACATATGTCAGAACATTGGGAGGCCTAGGGAGATTTTTACCTTGTCAGCTCGGGGATTCGATCCAGGAAGCTTTCGGTTACTGGCCCAACGGGCAACAGGGAGATTAGTCATTCATTGGTATGTATCATCATGCCCAGTAAGCTTCCAATCATTAGAAAATTTGATTTTAACAGCTTTTGTGAATGTGAGAAAGGTTTGTGTTGTAATCCCAATGCTTTGTAGTGTTTCCTAATGCTGAAAGAGGAAGCCAGTATCCTACAATGTTGACACGTACAGTTGAACAAAATGTTTCTTCATTAAACAAAGTAGTGTTCCATGACTAGTCCTTCCCATTTCCCTGTCTGTCTGTCTGTCTGTCTGTCTGTCTGTCTGTCTGTCTGTCTGTCTGTCTGTCTGTCTGTCTGTCTGTAATGTATGTCTGTCTGTCTGTCTGCCTGTTTGTAATGTCTGTCTGTCTGTCTGTCTGTCTGTCTGTAATGTATGTCTGTCTGTCTGTCTGTAATGTCTGTCTGTCTGTCTGCCTGTTTGTAATGTCTGTCTGTCTGTCTGTCTGTCTGTCTATCTGTAATGTCTGTCTGTCTGTCTGTCTGTAATGTCTGTCTGTCTGCCTGTTTGTAATGTCTGTCTGTCTGTCTGTCTGCCTGTTTGTAATGTCTGTCTGTCTGTCTGTCTGTCTGTCTGTCTGTCTGTCTATCTGTAATGTCTGTCTGTCTGTGTCTGCCTGTCTGTAATGTCTGCCTGTCTGTAATGTCTGCCTGTCTGTCTGTCTATCTGTAATGTCTGTCTGTCTGTCTGTCTGTAATGTCTGTCTGTCTGCCTGTTTGTAATGTCTGTCTGTCTGTCTGCCTGTTTGTAATGTCTGTCTGTCTGTGTCTGTCTGTCTGTCTGTCTGTCTGTAATGTCTGTCTGTCTGTAATGTCTGCCTGTCTGTAATGTCTGCCTGTCTGTAATGTCTGCCTGTCTGTCTGTCTGTCTGTCTGTCTGTCTGTCTGTCTGTTTGTAATGTCTGTCTGTCTGTCTTTCTGTAATGTCTGTCTGTCTGTCTGTAATGTCTGTCTGTCTGCCTGTTTGTAATGTCTGTCTGTCTGTCTCTGTCTGTCTGTCTGTCATGTATGTCTATCTGTAATGTCTGTCTGTGTCTGCCTGTCTGTAATGTCTGTAATGTCTGCCTGTCTGTCTGTCTGCCTGTCTGTCTGTCTGTCTGTAATGTCTGTCTGTCTGTGTCTGCCTGTCTGTAATGTCTGCCTGTCTGTAATGTCTGCCTGTCTGTCTGTCTGTCTGTCTGTCTGTTTGTAATGTCTGTCTGTCTGTCTTTCTGTAATGTCTGTCTGTCTGTCTGTAATGTCTGTCTGTCTGCCTGTTTGTAATGTCTGTCTGTCTGTCTGTCTGCCTGTTTGTAATGTCTGTCTGTCTGTCTGTCTGTCTCTGTCTGTCTGTCTGTCATGTATGTCTATCTGTAATGTCTGTCTGTGTCTGCCTGTCTGTAATGTCTGTAATGTCTGCCTGTCTGTCTGTCTGTCTGTCTGCCTGCCTGCCTGTCTGTCTGTCTGTCTGCCTGCCTGTCTGTCTGTCTGTCTGTCTGTCTGTCTGTCTGTCTGTCTGTCTGTCTGTCTGTCTGTCTGTCTGTCTTTTTAATCCCATACCTTAATTGTTCTGCTGACATAAAATCCTGATTCAAATGACATGAAGTTTTAATCCAGCATGTATTTAATGTGTGTCTCTCAATGGACAGACTTCACCAAAAGGAGAGGAAGTCATTACTGTTGGCTGATGAGTTGTAATTACCTAAGACATCTTACCGTCCCAGCACAATACTGCCATCTGGTGTGTGTGTGTGTGTGTGTGTGTGTGTGTGTGTGTGTGTGTGTGTGTGTGTGTGTGTGTGTGTGTGTGTGTGTGCGACATGACAGTTTATGTGGTAGAATGGTATCTGTGTATAATAAACTATAATAAGGTATGTTGTGTGTTATGTTATGAACCATTGGTATACTTCACATGAATATAACTTTATTTACTTATTGTTTAAATAGGAACAGACGTTGATTTCTCAACATTCCTCAACATAAATCCTCTTGGTGTGAGAGGTGATTCAACAAGACAATGAGGGTCATTAATGTGTTTAAATGCTAATCTGACATATGGAATTATTGTTAGATGGTCAAACTATGGATCAAATCAGACACAGTATTTGATTTAGATTTATCCCCCAAAAATATTGTAAAATATGATTTGATAAAATATTGATTTTGACCTTAGATTTTGACCTTAGAAACACATTGAATAATACATTCATAAATGGCAAAAAGGACAGTCAGAAAGACTGTACCATAAGAAACAAGGATTTGAATTGTCTGTCCTAAATCTTTTTATTTTCGACACATATTTAACAACAATTTTGTGGGGTTTAGACCAAAACTACCATCATACTTCCATTAGTTTTTTAAAAACCAGTACCAGTTACCTTCAGACGAGGTCGTAGAGCAAAATCGGAGAATCGTGAGAATCTCCCCCTTTCTATTGAGCGATTATAATAGCTACAGACGTTTAACGTGAGAAGACCAATTTTCGAGATGTCTCTCACGGTCTGACAAACACCTCTCTCACGGTCTGACAAACACCTCTCTCACGGTCTGACGAACACCTCTCTCACGGTCTGACAAACACCTCTCTCACGGTCTGACGAACACCTCTCTCACGGTCTGACGAACACCTCTCTCACGGTCTGACGAACACCTCTCTCACGGTCTGACGAACACCTCTCTCACGGTCTGACGAACACCTCTCTCACGGTCTGACGAACACCTCTCTCACGGTCTGACGAACACCTCTCTCACGGTCTGACGAACACCTCTCTCACGGTCTGACGAACACCTCTCTCACGGTCTGACGAACACCTCTCTCACGGTCTGACAAACACCTCTCTCACGGTCTGACAAACACCTCTCTCACGGTCTGACGAACACCTCTCTCACGGTCTGACGAACACCTCTCTCACGGTCTGACGAACACCTCTCTCACGGTCTGACGAACACCTCTCTCACGGTCTGACGAACACCTCTCTCACGGTCTGACAAACTAACCCTAGCCACCCTATGTTACACTAGGAACGTGTCTCTATAGACCTGCACTGCAGCTGTAATGAATGAGGAGGAACGTGTCTCTATAGACCTGCACTGCAGCAGTAATGAATGAGGAGGAGCGTGTCTCTATAGACCTGCACTGCAGCTGTAATGAATGAGGAGGAACGTGTCTCTATAGACCTGCACTGCAGCAGTAATGAATGAGGAGGAACGTGTCTCTATAGACCTGCACTGCAGCAGTAATGAGGAGGAACGTGTCTCTATAGACCTGCACTGCAGCAGTAATGAGGAGGAACGTGTCTCTATAGACCTGCACTGCAGCTGTAATGAATGAGGAGGAGCGTGTCTCTATAGACCTGCACTGCAGCTGTAATGAATGAGGAGGAACGTGTCTCTATAGACCTGCACTGCAGCAGTAATGAATGAGGAGGAACGTGTCTCTATAGACCTGCACTGCAGCAGTAATGAATGAGGAGGAACGTGTCTCTATAGACCTGCACTGCAGCAGTAATGAGGAGGAACGTGTCTCTATAGACCTGCACTGCAGCAGTAATGAATGAGGAGGAACGTGTCTCTATAGACCTGCACTGCAGCAGTAATGAGGAGGAACGTGTCTCTATAGGCCTGCACTGCAGCAGTAATGAGGAGGAACGTGTCTCTATAGTCCTGCACTGCAGCAGTAATGAGGAGGAACGTGTCTCTATAGACCTGCACTGCAGCAGTAATGAGGAGGAACGTGTCTCTATAGACCTGCACTGCAGCTGTAATGAATGAGGAGGAGCGTGTCTCTATAGACCTGCACTGCAGCAGGAATGAGGAGGAACGTGTCTCTATAGACCTGCACTGCAGCAGTAATGAGGAGGAACGTGTCTCTATAGACCTGCACTGCAGCAGTAATGAATGAGGAGGAACGTGCCTCTATAGACCTGCACTGCAGCAGTAATGAGGAGGAACGTGTCTCTATAGACCTGCACTGCAGCAGTAATGAATGAGGAGGAACGTGCCTCTATAGACCTGCACTGCAGCAGTAATGAGGAGGAACGTGTCTCTATAGACCTGCACTGCAGCAGTAATGAATGAGGAGGAACGTGTCTCTATAGACCTGCACTGCAGCTGTAATGAATGAGGAGGAACGTGTCTCTATAGACCTGCACTGCAGCAGTAATGAGGAGGAACGTGTCTCTATAGACCTGCACTGCAGCAGTAATGAGGAGGAACGTGTCTCTATAGACCTGCACTGCAGCAGTAATGAGGAGGAACGTGTCTCTATAGACCTGCACTGCAGCAGTAATGAATGAGGAGGAACGTGTCTCTATAGGCCTGCACTGCAGCAGTAATGAGGAGGAACGTGTCTCTATAGACCTGCACTGCAGCAGTAATGAGGAGGAACGTGTCTCTATAGACCTGCACTGCAGCAGTAATGAATCAGGAGGAACGTGTCTCTATAGACCTGCACTGCAGCAGTAATGAATGAGGAGGAACGTGTCTCTATAGGCCTGCACTGCAGCAGTAATGAGGAGGAACGTGTCTCTATAGACCTGCACTGCAGCAGTAATGAGGAGGAACGTGTCTCTATAGACCTGCACTGCAGCAGTAATGAATGAGGAGGAACGTGTCTCTATAGACCTGCACTGCAGCAGAATTGAGGAGGAATGTGTCTCTATAGACCTGCACTGCAGCAGTAATGAGGAGGAACGTGTCTCTATAGACCTGCACTGCAGCAGTAATGAGGAGGAACGTGTCTCTATAGACCTGCACTGCAGCAGTAATGAGGAGGAACGTGTCTCTATAGACCTGCACTGCAGCAGTAATGAATGAGGAGGAACGTGTCTCTATAGACCTGCACTGCAGCAGTAATGAGGAGGAACGTGTCTCTATAGACCTGCACTGCAGCAGTAATGAATGAGGAGGAACGTGTCTCTATAGACCTGCACTGCAGCAGTAATGAGGAGGAACGTGTCTCTATAGACCTGCACTGCAGCAGTAATGAGGAGGAACGTGTCTCTATAGACCTGCACTGCAGCAGTAATGAATGAGGAGGAACGTGTCTCTATAGACCTGCACTGCAGCAGTAATGAGGAGGAACGTGTCTCTATAGACCTGCACTGCAGCAGTAATGAGGAGGAACGTGTCTCTATAGACCTGCACTGCAGCAGTAATGAGGAGGAACGTGTCTCTATAGACCTGCACTGCAGCAGTAATGAGGAGGAACGTGTCTCTATAGACCTGCACTGCAGCAGTAATGAATGAGGAGGAACGTGTCTTTGCTCTCTCCCTCTGCTGAGACAGACCCTCAGTCTGCTGCTCTCTCCATCTGCTGAGACAGACCCTCAGTCTGCTGCTCTTCTCCCTCTGCTGAGACTGTCCCTCAGTCTGCTGCTCTCTCCCTCCGCTGAGACAGACCCTCAGTCTGCTGCTCTCTCCCTCTGCTGAGACTGACCCTCAGTCTGCTGCTCTCTCCCTCCGCTGAGACGGACCCTCAGTCTGCTGCTCTCTCCCTCTGCTGAGACTGACCCTCAGTCTGCTGCTCTCTCCCTTCGCTGAGACTGACCCTCAGTCTGCTGCTCTCTACCTCCGCTGAGACGGACCCTCAGTCTGCTGCTCTCTCCCTCTGCTGAGACTGACCCTCAGTCTGCTGCTCTTCTCCCTCTGCTGAGACTGACCCTCAGTCTGCTGCTCTTCTCCCTCTGCTGAGACTGACCCTCAGTCTGCTGCTCTCTCCCTCTACTGAGACTGACCCTCAGTCTGCTGCTCTCTCCCTCTGCTGAGACTGACCCTCAGTCTGCTGCTCTTCTCCCTCTGCTGAGACTGACCCTCAGTCTGCTGCTCTCTCCCTCTACTGAGACTGACCCTCAGTCTGCTGCTCTCTCCCTCTGCTGAGACTGACCCTCAGTCTGCTGCTCTCTCCCTCCGCTGAGACTGACCCTCAGTCTGCTGCTCTCTCCCTCCGCTGAGACGGACCCTCAGTCTGCTGCTCTCTCCCTCTGCTGAGACTGACCCTCAGTCTGCTGCTCTCTCCCTCCGCTGAGACGGACCCTCAGTCTGCTGCTCTCTCCCTCCGCTGAGACTGACCCTCAGTCTGCTGCTCTCTCCCTCTGCTGAGACTGACCCTCAGTCTGCTGCTCTCTCCCTCTGCTGAGACTGACCCTCAGTCTGCTGCTCTCTCCCTCTGCTGAGACAGACCCTCAGTCTGCTGCTCTCTCCCTCTGCTGAGACTGACCCTCAGTCTGCTGCTCTTCTCCCTCTGCTGAGACTGACCCTCAGTCTGCTGCTCTCTCCCTCTACTGAGACTGACCCTCAGTCTGCTGCTCTCTCCCTCTGCTGAGACGGACCCTCAGTCTGCTGCTCTCTCCCTCTGCTGAGACGGACCCTCAGTCTGCTGCTCTTCTCCCTCTGCTGAGACTGACCCTCAGTCTGCTGCTCTCTCCCTCTGCTGAGACTGACCCTCAGTCTGCTGCTCTCTCCCTCCGCTGAGACAGACCCTCAGTCTGCTGCTCTCTCCCTCCGCTGAGACGGACCCTCAGTCTGCTGCTCTCTCCCTCTGCTGAGACTGACCCTCAGTCTGCTGCTCTTCTCCCTCTGCTGAGACTGACCCTCAGTCTGCTGCTCTCTCCCTCTGCTGAGACTGACCCTCAGTCTGCTGCTCTCTCCCTCTGCTGAGACTGACCCTCAGTCTGCTGCTCTCTCCCTCCGCTGAGACTGACCCTCAGTCTGCTGCTCTCTCCCTCTGCTGAGACTGACCCTCAGTCTGCTGCTCTCTCCCTCCGCTGAGACGGACCCTCAGTCTGCTGCTCTCTCCCTCCGCTGAGACAGACCCTCAGTCTGCTGCTCTCTCCCTCTGCCGAGACGGACCCTCAGCCTGCTGCTCTTCTCCCTCTGCTGAGACTGACCCTCAGTCTGCTGCTCTTCTCCCTCTGCTGAGACTGACCCTCAGTCTGCTGCTCTCTCCCTCTGCTGAGACTGACCCTCAGTCTGCTGCTCTCTCCCTCTGCCGAGACGGACCCTCAGCCTGCTGCTCTTCTCCCTCTGCTGAGACGGACCCTCAGCCTGCTGCTCTTCTCCCTCTGCTGAGACTGACCCTCAGTCTGCTGCTCTCTGATGGACCCTCAGTCTGCTGCTCTCTCTCTCTGCTGAGACTGACCCTCAGTCTGCTGCTCTCTGATGGACCCTCAGTCTGCTGCTCTCTCTCTCTGCTGAGACTGACCCTCAGTCTGCTGCTCTCTCCCTTCGCTGAGACTGACCCTCAGTCTGCTGCTCTTCTCCCTCTGCTGAGACTGACCCTCAGTCTGCTCCTCTCTCCCTTCGCTGAGACTGACCCTCAGTCTGCTGCTCTTCTCCCTCTGCTGAGACGGACCATCAGTCTGCTGCTCTCTACCTCCGCTGAGACTGACCCTCAGTCTGCTGCTCTCTCCCTCTGCTGAGACGGACCCTCAGTCTGCTGCTCTCTCCCTCTGCTGAGACTGACCCTCAGTCTGCTGCTCTCTCCCTCCGCTGAGACGGACCCTCAGTCTGCTGCTCTCTCCCTCCGCTGAGACCGACCCTCAGTCTGCTGCTCTCTCCCTCTGCTGAGACAGACCCTCAGTCTGCTGCTCTCTCCCTCTGCTGAGACGGACCCTCAGTCTGCTGCTCTCTCCCTCCGCTGAGACGGACCTTCAGTCTGCTGCTCTCTCCCTCCGCTGAGACTGACCCTCAGTCTGCTGCTCTTCTCCCTCTGCTGAGACAGACCCTCAGTCTGCTGCTCTCTCCCTCTGCTGAGACTGACCCTCAGTCTGCTGCTCTCTCCCTCCGCTGAGACTGACCCTCAGTCTGCTGCTCTCTCCCTCCGCTGAGACAGACCCTCAGTCTGCTGCTCTTCTCCCTCAGCTGAGATTGACCCTCAGTCTGCTGCTCTCTCCCTCTGCTGAGACAGACCCTCAGTCTGCTGCTCTCTCCCTCTGCTGAGACGGACCCTCAGTCTGCTGCTCTCTCCCTCCGCTGAGACGGACCTTCAGTCTGCTGCTCTCTCCCTCCGCTGAGACTGACCCTCAGTCTGCTGCTCTTCTCCCTCTGCTGAGACAGACCCTCAGTCTGCTGCTCTCTCCCTCTGCTGAGACTGACCCTCAGTCTGCTGCTCTCTCCCTCCGCTGAGACTGACCCTCAGTCTGCTGCTCTCTCCCTCCGCTGAGACAGACCCTCAGTCTGCTGCTCTTCTCCCTCAGCTGAGATTGACCCTCAGTCTGCTGCTCTCTCCCTCTGCTGAGACTGACACTCAGTCTACTGCCCCCCCCCCCCCCCGAGACTGACCATCAGGTGCAGGTACCATCAAAACAGTAAAAGACAAATAAAAAGCACATGATTTAAACGTACAGCGCCTTCAGAAACTATTCAGACTACTTGACTGTTTCCAAATTTTGTTACGTTACAGTCTTATTCTCAAAATGGATTAAAAAAAATTCCCTCATTAATCTACATACAGTACAATAGCCCATAATGACAAAAAGAAAAAACTGAAATATCACATTTGCATAAGTATTCAGAGTATAATTTCAAAAACTAGTGTTGAGGACAAACGTAGACAAAGTCCACTAAGGTAAGAATACTCCAGGGCTGTTTTGTGCAATACCTTCAATAGATACATTTTTTCTTTCCCCTAATTGTCATCTGACCCTTTTTGTTGAAGATTTAAACTCAGTACTTTGTTGAAGCACCTTTGGCAGCGATTACAGCCTCGAGTCTTCTTGGGTATGACGCTACAAGCTTGGCACACCTGTATTTGAGGAGTTTCTCCCATTCTTCTCTGCAGATCCTCTCAAGCTCTGTCAGGTTGGATGGGGAGTGTTGCTGCACAGCTATTTTCAGGTCTCTCCAGAGATGTTCAATCGGGTTCAAGTCCGGGCTCTGGCTGGGTCACTCAAGGACATTCAGAGACTTGTCCCGAAGCCACTCCTGCGTTGTCTTGGCTGTGTGTTTAGGGTCGTTGTCCTGTTGGAAAGTGAACCCTCACCCCAGTCTGAGATCCTGAGCGCTCTGGAGCAGGTTTTCATCAAGGATCTCTCTGTACATTGCACCATTCATATTTGTCTCGATTGTGACTAGTCTCCCAGTCCCTCCTGCTGAAAAATATCCCCAAAGCATGACGCTGCCACCACCATGCTTCATCGTAGGGATGGTGCCAGGTTTCTTCCAAATGTGACACTTGGTATTCAGGCCAAAGACTTCAATCTTGGTTTCAACAGACCATAGAATCTTGTTTCTCATGGTGTGAGAGTCCTTTAGGTGCCTTTTGGCAAACTCCAAGCGGGCTGTCATGTGCCTTTTACTGAGGAGTGTCTGCCGTCTGGCCAGTCTAACATAAAGGCCTAAATGGTGGAGTGCTGCAGAGATGGTTGTCCTTCTGGAAGATTCTCCCATCTCCACAGAGGAACTCTAAAGCTCTGTCAGATTTACCATTGGGTTCTTGGTCACCTCCCTGACCAAGGCCCTGCTCCCCCGAATGCTCAGTTTCGACGGGCGGCCAGCTCTAGGAAGAGTCTTGGTGGTTCCAAACTTCGTCCATGATTCTATTGTATTGACACGCACAACTCAGACCATACTCTACACAGACCGGTGTAGCATAACCAATCAGAGCTCCAGTAGGCCTATATGCAAATAGACCATTGCCATATATGGATCTGTGCCATTGACTTTGAACTGGACTGTGTTTACAGCATGAGCGGTCGTGAGTGGATGAACTGGACTGTGTTTACAGCATGAGCGATCGTGAGTGGATGAACTGGACTGTGTTTACAGCATGAGCGGTCGTGAGTGGATGAACTGGACTGTGTTTACAGCATGAGCGGCCGTGAGTGGATGAACTGGACTGTGTTTACAGCGTGAGCGGTCGTGAGTGGATGCGCTTGTTCTGAGGTTAAAGCGAGAGCTGCATTCAGCCATGTGTGCACATTTTGTTCATACCCTTTGCCAGTTAGAGAGATATTAGCCCATTTGTAGTCAGAAATCGGGGAGGGATGGCTTCTTACAAGAGCACAAAATGTGTACATTTCTAGACATCTTTGATAAGTGAGTCAGGTAAAGAGCTTCTTTTTGTTTGTTGTCTTAAAGGGGCAGTGTTGTATTTTGAGACATGCTTCAATAAGCTCAGCAGCCAATAGGCAGAGGGTAGCATAATTTGTCATAATGGAATGTGAATAATTATGCATTTTATTTTGTGAAGTGGTTTCTGGCATCAAACAACACAACAACATTTCCAGTCACCTCCTTGTCTGAAGGACAAGTGGATAAACAGGTTAATGACCTGCCTGTTTCTGAAGGACAAGTGGATAAACAGGTTAATGACCTGCCTGTTTCTGAAGGACAAGTGGATAAACAGGTTAATGACCTGCCTGTTTCTGAAGGACAAGTGGATAAACAGGTTAATGACCTGCCTGTTTCTGAAGGACAAGTGGATAAACAGGTTAATGACCTGCCTGTTTCTGAAGGACAAGTGGATAAACAGGTTAATGACCTGCCTGTTTCTGAAGGACAAGTGGATAAACAGGTTAATGACCTGCCTGTTTCTGAAGGACAAGTGGATAAACAGGTTAATGACCTGCCTGTTTCTGAAGGACAAGTGGATAAACAGGTTAATGACCTGCCTGTTTCTGAAGGACAAGTGGATAAACAGGTTAATGACCTGCCTGTTTCTGAAGGACAAGTGGATAAACAGGTTAATGACCTGCCTGTTTCTGAAGGACAAGTGGATAAACAGGTTAATGACCTGCCTGTTTCTGAAGGACAAGTGGATAAACAGGTTAATGACCTGCCTGTTTCTGAAGGACAAGTGGATAAACAGGTTAATGACCTGCCTGTTTCTGAAGGACAAGTGGATAAACAGGTTAATGACCTGCCTGTTTCTGAAGGACAAGTGGATAAACAGGATGTCAAATACGGCATGTTTTCTTTTTCTTCAAAAGTCTGATGGAATGTAGGCATTGAACACCACACATTGGCTGCTACTGTAGGCTGAACGATAGAACAGTTATTTCCATGTTAACATGTTATGGGATGCGTTTTTCTCCATTGTTTTTGATGGCAGGCCACTCTGGTAGGCCCACATTATGATCAATAGCCACAGTAGCCTTCTTAGCCACTGTTAAAACTGTAACTTAACGCGGGTACAGCCCCAGTGTTCACAGGAAATGCACGCTGGAAGTTGTACAGAATTTTCACAACGTTTAAGTTTGCGCTCATCAGACCTGAAATTTGCACAGTGCCCCAAAACATGTAGATGGAGCATTGTCTGGGATATACGAGTTCTGAATGGTTTCCCCCATTAAAACAAGTCTTTATATGAGCTCTGAATGGTTTCCCCCATTAAAACAAGTCTTTATATGAGTTCTGAATGGTTTCCCCCATTAAAACAAGTCTTTACATGAGTTCTGAATGGTTTCCCCCATTAAAACAAGTCTTTACATGAGTTCTGAATGGTTTCCCCCATTAAAACAAGTCTTTACATGAGTTCTGAATGGTTTCCCCCATTAAAACAAGTCTTTACATGAGTTCTGAATGGTTTGCCCCATTAAAAAAAGTCTTTACATGAGTTCTGAATGGTTTCCCCCATTAAAACAAATCTTTACATGAGTTCTGAATGGTTTCCCCCATTAAAACAAGTCTTTACATGAGTTCTGAATGGTTTCCCCATTAAAACAAGTCTTTACATGAGTTCTGAATGGTTTCCCCCATTACAACAAGTCTTTACATGAGTTCTGAATGGTTTCCCCCATTAAAACAAGTCTTTACATGAGTTCTGAATGGTTTCCCCCATTAAAACAAGTCTTTACATGAGTTCTGAATGGTTTCCCCCATTAAAACAAGTCTTTACATGAGTTCTGAATGGTTTCCCCCATTAAAACAAGTCTTTATTTGAGGTCTGAATG
>NC_074701.1:3786480-3855499 GCF_029448725.1 Salvelinus fontinalis
GGCTTCAACAACACACTGGCTTTATTAACACACTGGCTTTATCAACACACTGGCTTCATCAACACACTGGCTTTATTAACACACTGGCTTTATCAACACACTGGCTTCATCAACACACTGGCTATA
This sequence comes from Salvelinus fontinalis, assembly GCF_029448725.1. Taxonomy (NCBI): domain Eukaryota; kingdom Metazoa; phylum Chordata; class Actinopteri; order Salmoniformes; family Salmonidae; genus Salvelinus; species Salvelinus fontinalis. The sequence continues at coordinate 3,786,607 of NC_074701.1, forward strand.
TTACCACACTGGCTTTATCAACACACTGGCTTCATCAACACAATGGCTTTATCAACACACTGGCTTCATCAACACACTGGCTTTATTAACACACTGGCTTTATTAACACACTGGCTTCATCAACACACTGGCTTTATCAACACACTGGCTTTATTAACACACTGGCTTTATTAACACACTGGCTTCATCAACACACTGGCTTTATTAACACACTGGCTTTATTAACACACTGGCTTCATCAACACACTGGCTTTATTAACACACTGGCTCCATCAACACACTGGCTTTATTAACACACTGGCTTTATTAACACAATGGCTTTATTAACACAATGGCTTTATCAACACACTGGCTTCATCAACACACTGGCTTTATTAACACACTGGCTTTATTAACACACTGGCTTCATCAACACACTGGCTTCATCAACACACTGGCTTCATCAACACACTGGCTTCATCAACACACTGGCTTTATCAACACACTGGCTTTATCAACACACTGGCTTTATTAACACACTGGCTTCATCAACACACTGGCTTCATCAACACACTGGCTTTATCAACACACTGGCTTTATTAACACACTGGCTTCATCAACACACTGGCTTTATTAACACACTGGCTTTATTAACACACTGGCTTTATTAACACACTGGCTTCATCAACACACTGGCTTTATTAACACACTGGCTTCATCAACACACTGGCTTTATCAACACACTGGCTTTATCAACACACTGGCTTTATCAACACACTGGCTTTATTAACACACCGGTTATATCAACACACTGGCTTAATCAACACACTGGCTTTATCAACACACTGGCTTTATCAACACACTGGCTTTATCAACACACTGGCTTTATTAACACACTGGCTTTATTAACACACTGGCTTTATCAACACACTGGCTTTATCAACACACTGGCTTTATCAACACACTGGCTTTATCAACACACTGGCTTTATTAACACACTGGCTTTATCAACACACTGGCTTTATTAACACACTGGCTTTATCAACACACTGGCTTTATCAACACACTGGCTTTATCAACACACTGGCTTTATCAACACACTGGCTTTATTAACACACTGGCTTTATTAACACACTGGCTTTATTACCACACTGGCTTTATTAACACACTGGCTTTATTAACACACTGGCTATATCAACACACTGGCTTTATCAACACACTGGCTTCATCAACACACTGGCTTTATTACCACACTGGCTTTATTAACACACTGGCTTTATTAACACACTGGCTTCATCAACACACTGGCTTTATTAACACACTGGCTTCATCAACACACTGGCTTTATTAACACACTGGCATTATCAAAACACTGGCTTTATCAACACACTGGCTTTGTCAACACACTGGCTTTATTAACACACTGGCTTTATTAACACACTGGCTTTATTAACACACTGGCTTTATTAACACACTGGCTTTATCAACACACTGGCTTTATCAACACACTGGCTTTATTAACACACTGGCTTTATCAACACACTGGCTTTATCAACACACTGGCTTTATCAACACACTGGCTTCATCAACACACTGGCTTTATCAACACACTGGCTTTATCAACACACTGGCTTTATCAACACACTGGCTTTATCAACACACTGGCTTTATCAACACACTGGCTTTATTAACACACTGGCTTTATCAACACACTGGCTTTATCAACACACTGGCTTTATTAACACACTGGCTTTATCAACACACTGGCTTCATCAACACACTGGCTTTATCAACACACTGGCTTTATCAACACACTGGCTTTATCAACACACTGGCTTTATTAACACACTGGCTTTATCAACACACTGGCTTTATCAACACACTGGCTGTATTAACACACTGGCTTTATTAACACACTGGCTTTATTAACACACTGGCTTCATCAACACACTGGCTTCATCAACACACTGGCTTCATCAACACACTGGCTTTATCAACACACTGGCTATATCAACACACTGGCTTCATCAACACACTGGCTTCATCAACACACTGGCTTCATCAACACACTGGCTATATTACCACACTGGCTTTATCAACACACTGGCTTCATCAACACAATGGCTTTATCAACACACTGGCTTCATCAACACACTGGCTTTATTAACACACTGGCTTTATTAACACACTGGCTTCATCAACACACTGGCTTTATCAACACACTGGCTTTATTAACACACTGGCTTTATTAACACACTGGCTTTATTAACACACTGGCTTCATCAACACACTGGCTTTATTAACACACTGGCTCCATCAACACACTGGCTTTATTAACACACTGGCTTCATCAACACAATGGCTTTATCAACACACTGGCTTCATCAACACACTGGCTTTATTAACACACTGGCTTTATTAACACACTGGCTTCATCAACACACTGGCTTCATCAACACACTGGCTTCATCAACACACTGGCTTCATCAACACACTGGCTTCATCAACACACTGGCTTTATCAACACACTGGCTTTATTAACACACTGGCTTCATCAACACACTGGCTTCATCAACACACTGGCTTTATCAACACACTGGCTTTATTAACACACTGGCTTCATCAACACACTGGCTTTATTAACACACTGGCTTTATTAACACACTGGCTTCATCAACACACTGGCTTTATTAACACACTGGCTTCATCAACACACTGGCTTTATCAACACACTGGCTTTATCAACACACTGGCTTTATTAACACACCGGTTATATCAACACACTGGCTTTACTAACACACTGGCTTAATCAACACACTGGCTTTATCAACACAATGGCTATATCAACACACTGGCTATATCAACACACTGGCTTTATCAACACACTGGCTTCATCAACACACTGGCTTTATTACCACACTGGCTTTATTAACACACTGGCTTTATTAACACACTGGCTTCATCAACACACTGGCTTTATTAACACACTGGCTTCATCAACACACTGGCTTTATTAACACACTGGCTTTATCAACACACTGGCTTTATCAACACACTGGCTTTGTCAACACACTGGCTTTATTAACACACTGGCTTTATTAACACACTGGCTTTATTAACACACTGGCTTTATTAACACACTGGCTTTATCAACACACTGGCTTTATCAACACACTGGCTTTATTAACACACTGGCTTTATCAACACACTGGCTTTGTCAACACACTGGCTTTGTCAACACACTGGCTTTATCAACACACTGGCTTTGTCAACACACTGGCTTTATCAACACACTGGCTTTATCAGCACACTGGCTTTATCAGCACACTGGCTTTATCAACACACTGGCTTTATTAACACACTGGCTTTATCAACACACTGGCTTTATTAACACACTGGCTTTATTAACACACTGGCTTTATTACCACACTGGCTTTATTAACACACTGGCTTTATCACCACACTGGCTTTATTAACACACTGGCTTTATCAGCACACTGGCTTTATTAACACACTGGCTTTATTAACACACTGGCTTTATCACCACACTGGCTTTATTAACACACTGGCTTTATTAACACATTGGCTTCATCAACACACTGGCTTTATCAACACACTGGCTTTATCAACACACTGGCTTTATCAACACACTGGCTTTATCAACACACTGGCTTTATCAACACACTGGCTTTATCAACACACTGGCTTTATCAACACACTGGCTTTATCAACACACTGGCTTTATCAACACACTGGCTTCATCAACACACTGGCTTTATTAACACACTGGCTTTATCACCACACTGGCTTTATCAACACACTGGCTTTATCAACACACTGGCTTTATTAACACACTGGCTTTATTAACACACTGGCTTTATTACCACACTGGCTTCATCAACACACTGGCTTTATTAACACACTGGCTTTATCAACACACTGGCTTTATCAACACACTGGCTTTATCAACACACTGGCTTTATCAACACACTGGCTTTATTAACACACTGGCTTCATCAACACACTGGCTTCATCAACACACTGGCTTTATTAACACACTGGCTTTATCAACACACTGGCTTCATCAACACACTGGCTTCAACAACACACTGGCTTTATTAACACACTGGCTTTATCAACACACTGGCTTCATCAACACACTGGCTTTATTAACACACTGGCTTTATCAACACACTGGCTTCATCAACACACTGGCTATATTACCACACTGGCTTTATCAACACACTGGCTTCATCAACACAATGGCTTTATCAACACACTGGCTTCATCAACACACTGGCTTTATTAACACACTGGCTTTATTAACACACTGGCTTCATCAACACACTGGCTTTATCAACACACTGGCTTTATTAACACACTGGCTTTATTAACACACTGGCTTCATCAACACACTGGCTTTATTAACACACTGGCTTTATTAACACACTGGCTTCATCAACACACTGGCTTTATTAACACACTGGCTCCATCAACACACTGGCTTTATTAACACACTGGCTTTATTAACACAATGGCTTTATTAACACAATGGCTTTATCAACACACTGGCTTCATCAACACACTGGCTTTATTAACACACTGGCTTTATTAACACACTGGCTTCATCAACACACTGGCTTCATCAACACACTGGCTTCATCAACACACTGGCTTCATCAACACACTGGCTTCATCAACACACTGGCTTTATCAACACACTGGCTTTATCAACACACTGGCTTTATTAACACACTGGCTTCATCAACACACTGGCTTCATCAACACACTGGCTTTATCAACACACTGGCTTTATTAACACACTGGCTTCATCAACACACTGGCTTTATTAACACACTGGCTTTATTAACACACTGGCTTTATTAACACACTGGCTTCATCAACACACTGGCTTTATTAACACACTGGCTTCATCAACACACTGGCTTTATCAACACACTGGCTTTATCAACACACTGGCTTTATCAACACACTGGCTTTATTAACTCACCGGTTATATCAACACACTGGCTTAATCAACACACTGGCTTTATCAACACACTGGCTTTATCAACACACTGGCTTTATCAACACACTGGCTTTATTAACACACTGGCTTTATCAACACACTGGCTTTATCAACACACTGGCTTTATCAACACACTGGCTTCATCAACACACTGGCTTTATCAACACACTGGCTTTATCAACACACTGGCTTTATCAACACACTGGCTTTATCAACACACTGGCTTTATCAACACACTGGCTTTATTAACACACTGGCTTTATCAACACACTGGCTTTATCAACACACTGGCTTTATTAACACACTGGCTTCATCAACACACTGGCTTCATCAACACACTGGCTTTATCAACACACTGGCTTTATCAACACACTGGCTTTATCAACACACTGGCTTTATTAACACACTGGCTTTATCAACACACTGGCTTTATTAACACACTGGCTTTATTAACACACTGGCTTTATTAACACACTGGCTTCATCAACACACTGGCTTCATCAACACACTGGCTTCATCAACACACTGGCTTTATCAACACACTGGCTATATCAACACACTGGCTTCATCAACACACTGGCTTTATCAACACACTGGCTTTATCAACACACTGGCTTTATCAACACACTGGCTTCATCAACACACTGGCTTCATCAACACACTGGCTTCATCAACACACTGGCTTCATCAACACACTGGCTTCATCAACACACTGGCTTCATCAACACACTGGCTTCATCAACACACTGGCTTCATCAACACACTGGCTTCATCAACACACTGGCTTCATTAACACACTGGCTTCATCAACACACTGGCTTCATCAACACACTGGCTTTATCAACACACTGGCTTCATCAACACACTGGCTTCATCAACACACTGGCTTCATCAACACACTGGCTTCATCAACACACTGGCTTTATCAACACACTGGCTTTATCAACACACTGGCTTTATCAACACACTGGTTTTATCAACACACTGGCTTCATCAACACACTGGCTTCATCAACACACTGGCTTTATCAACACACTGGCTTCATCAACACACTGGCTTTATTAACACACTGGCTTTATTAACACACTGGCTTTATTAACACACTGGCTTTATTAACACACTGGCTTTATTAACACACTGGCTTCATCAACACACTGGCTTCATCAACACACTGGCTTCATCAATTACCAATTATAGGAGAGAATGGAGGAGAGAGGCGAGTGGAGGAGAGTGGAGGAGAGAGTGTAGGAGAGTGGAGGAGAGTGGAGGAGAGTGTGGAGGAGAGTGGAGGAGAGAGTGGAGGAGAGAGTGGAGGAGAGAGTGGAGGAGAGAGTGGAGGAGAGAGTGGAGGAGAGAGTGGAAGAGAGTGGCGGAGAGAATGGAAGCGAGTGGAGGAGAGTGGAGAGGAGAGTGGAGAGGAGAGTGGAGGAGAGAGCGGAGGACAGAGTGGAGGAGAGTGGAGGAGAGTGGAGGAGAGGAGAGGAGAGTGGAGGAGAGAGTGGAGGAGAGAGCGGAGGACAGAATGAAGGAGAGAGTGGAGGAGAGTGGAGGAGAGTGGAGGAGAGTGGAGGAGAGTGGAGGAGAGTAGAGGAGAGAGCGGAGGACAGAATGAAGGAGAGAGTGGAGGAGAGTGGAGGAGAGAGTGGAGGAGAGTGTAGGAGAGTGGAGGAGAGAGCGGAGGACAGAATGAAGGAGAGAGTGGAGGAGAGTGGAGGAGAGTGGAGAGGAGAGTGGAGGAGAGTGGAGGAGAGTGGAGGAGAGTGGAAGAGAATTAACGAGAATTTTCTCTCTCTCTTTCTGTCTGTCTCTCAACGTGAAATCCCCCGCTCCCCCCTTCACCTGGACAGTTAGACTGTTAAGTTCTGTTAAAACATAGAAATCCCCCCTCCTCCTTCACCTGGACAGTTAGACTGTTAAGTTCTGTTAAAACATAGAAATCAAATGTATGTGGAGAAGGAGAAAGGCTACTCACTGGCATGGCGTTGTTGAGCGTAGTGTTGTACACACAGGAGCGCATGGTGCACTCTGTCAGGCACCCTTCAAACAGCTGGAGAGACTCTGACACCTTGTCCTGGAAATCCTCCGCGGACTTATTAGTGATGCCAAAGTAGAGATAGTCGGAGTACAGCCTGAGACAACAAACAACAAAAACTCCATCATCAACAACAACAACAAACAACAACAACACCACCACCACCATCAACAACAACAAAGTTTGGGATTCAATCTGATCGCTGGTTGTTGACAATGCAGCTTTTAAAGGGATATTTAAAGGGATGGTATTTAAATATTTAAAGGGAGGGTAACGCTGCACATGTGTTTTGATTGGAAGTTGCCTTTAAAAGGCCAGCGCGGCATTGTCGACTATCCACGGTTGGATTGAACCCCGACCGAAGTCATGAGCATCTTACCGTCATCTCACAACTCTGGTACTAGGAGAGACAAGCTCTTCAAAGTCATGAGCATCGTACCGTCATCTCACAACTCTGGTACTATGAGAGACAAGCTCTTCAGAGTCATGAGCATCGTACCGTCACCTCACAACTCTGGTACTATGAGAGACAAGCTCTTTAAAGTCATGAGCATCGTACCGTCATCTCACAACTCTGGTACTATGAGAGACAAGCTCTTCAAAGTCATGAGCATCTTACCGTCATCTCACAACTCTGGTACTGTGAGAGACAAGCTCTTCAAAGTCATGAGCATCTTACGGTCATCTCACAACTCTGGTACTGTGAGAGACAAGCTCTTCAAAGTCATGAGCATCTTACCGTCATCTCACAACTCTGGTACTATGAGAGACAAGCTCTTCAAAGTCATGAGCATCTTACCGTCATCTCACAATTCTGGTACTATGAGAGACAAGCTCTTCAAAGTACTGCAGCTTCAAAGACTAACCTCTCCGAATTAAGCCAAAACCCCAAACCAACATGGCGTATACAATCTGTTCCACCAAAACTCATGAGTTGCTCGGGGTTGTAAATACATTTAGTTCATTTAATTGAGCATGGCAATTCATACGGACACCCCCCCCCCCCCCCCCCACCCTACACACACTTCGTATGGATCGATCTCTCTCTCTCTGTTTCTCTCTCTCTCTCTCTCTCTCTCTCTCTCTCTCTCTCTCTCTCTCTCTCTCTCTCTCTCTCTTAGTTTCTCTCTCTCTCTCAGTTTCTCTCTCTCTTAGTTTCTCTCTCTCTCCCCTTGGCTGCTGTGATTTGACAGACAAAACCAATTAAAGTGAGCCTGTTGAGACATCCAGACATCCACTGAAGTGAAACTCTGTTCAGTCAGAGCAGAGACAAACTAATCTTAATTTATAGAGAACGCTGCCAGGCTTTCAGCTATTAGCTGAAACATAATTCCTACTTCATAACAAACAGCACGTCTCAATCTGAAATACATCTGGAATGTAGTTTGCTTTATGTGTGTGTGTGTTTATGGTAATGTGTGCAGTGTGTTGGGCATCAACAGAGAGGTAGATGGACCAAAGCTAGCTGACTTGGCCCTGGAGGGAGAGATGGAGAGAAAGAGAGAGGGAGATACAGGGAGAGATGGAGAGAAAGAGGGAGGGAGATACAGGGAGAGATGGAGAGATGGAGAGAAAGAGGTTGGGAGATACAGGGAGAGATGGAGAGAAAGAGGGAGGGAGATACAGGGAGAGATGGAGAGATGGAGAGAAAGAGGGAGGGAGATACAGGGAGAATTGGAGAGAAACAGGGAGGGGGATACAGGGAGAGATGGAGAGAAAGAGGGATGAAGATACAGGGAGAGATGGAGAGAAATAGGGAGGGAGATACAGGGAGAGATGGAGAGACGGAGAGAAAGAGGGAGGGTGATACAGGGAGAGATAGAGAGATGGAGAGAAAGAGGGAGGGTGATACAGGGAGAGATGGAGAGAAAGAGGGAGGGTGATACAGGGAGAGATGGAGAGACGGAGAGAAAGAGGGAGGGTGATACAGGGAGAGATGGAGAGAAAGAGGGAGGGAGATACAGGGAGAGATGGAGAGAAGGAGAGAAAGAGGGAGGGAGATGGAGAGAAGGAGAGAAAGAGGGAGGGAGATACAGGGAGAGATGGAGAGACGGAGAGAAAGAGGGAGGGTGATACAGGGAGAGATGGAGAGAAAGAGGGAGGGAGATACAGGGAGAGATGGAGAGACGGAGAGAAAGAGGGAGGGTGATACAGGGAGAGATGGAGAGACGGAGAGAAAGAGGGAGAGATGGAGAGAAAGAGGGAGAGATGGAGAGAAAGAGGGAGGGAGATGGGAGAGGGAGAGACGGAGACAGACAGACCCACCTCTCTACAGGGTCTCTCAGCATGACGATGAACCTTGCGTCAGGCTGAAGGGTTAGTAGTAGTAGTATTAATAGTAGTAGTAGTAGTTACAGTACCTCTCTACAGGGTCTCTCAGCATGACGATGAACAATAGTAGTAGTAGTAGTAGTAGTAGTATTAATAGTAGTAGTAGTAGTAGTAGTAGTATTAATAGTAGTAGTAGTAGTAGTAGGAGTATTAATAGTAGTAGTAGTAGTAGTAGGAGTATTAATAGTAGTAGTAGTAGTAGTAGGAGTATTAATAGAAGTATTAATAGTAGTAGTAGTAGTAGTAGTATTAATAGTAGTAGTAGTAGTAGTAGTAGTAGTATTAATAGTAGTAGTAGCAGTATTAATAGTAGTAGTAGTAGTAGTATAAATAGTAGTAGTAGTAGTATTAATAGTAGTAGTAGTAGTAGTATTAATAGTAGTAGTAGTAGTATTAATAGTAGTAGTAGTAGTATTAATAGTAGTAGTAGTAGTAGTATTATAAGTAGTAGTAGTAGTAGTATTAATAGTAGTAGTAGTAGTAGTATTAACAGTAGTAGTAGTAGTAGTAGTAGTATTATTAATAGTAATAGTAGTAGTAGTAGTAGTATTAATAGTAGTATTAATAGTAGTAGTAGTAGTAGTAGTAGTATTAATAGTAGTAGTAGTAGTATTAATAGTAGTAGTAGTATTAATAGTAGTGGTAGTAGTAGTAGTAGTAGTAGTAGTAGTATTATTAATAGTAATAGTAGTAGTAGTAGTAGTAGTATTAATAGTAGTAGTAGTAGTAGCAGTATTAATAGTAGTAGTAGTAGTAGTAGTATAAATAGTAGTAGTAGTAGTATTAATAGTAATAGTAGTAGTATTAATAGTAGTAGTAGTAGTATTAATAGTAGTAGTAGTAGTAGTATTAATAGTAGTAGTAGTAGTAGTAGTATTAATAGTAGTAGTAGTATTAATAGTAGTGGTAGTAGTAGTAGTAGTATTATTAATAGTAGTAGTAGCAGTATTAATAGTAGTAGTAGTAGTAGTAGTATTAATAGTAGTAGTAGTTGTAGTATTAATAGTAGTAGTAGTAGTATTAATAGTAGTAGTAGTAGTATTAATAGTAGTAGTGGTAGTATTAATAGCAGTAGTAGTAGTAGTATTAATAGTAGTAGTAGTAGTATTAATAGTAGTAGTAGTAGTAGTAGTAGTATTAATAGTAGTAGTAGTAGTAGTATTAATAGTAGTAGTGGTATTAATAGTAGTAGTATTAATATTAGTAGTATTAATAGTAGTAGTATTAATAGTAGTGGTAGTAGTAGTATTAATAGTAGTAGTAGTAGTAGTAGTATTAATAGTAATAGTAGTAGTAGTAGTATTAATAGTAATAGTAGTAGTAGTAGTATTAATTGTAGTAGTAGTAGTAGTAGTATTAATTGTAGTAGTAGTAGTAGTAGTAGTATTAATAGTAGCAATAGTAGTAGTAGTAGTTACAGTACCTCTCTACAGGGTCTCTCAGCATGACGATGAACCGTGCGTCGGGCTGAAGGATTAGTAGTATTAATATTAGTAGTAGTAGTAGTTACAGTACCTCTCTACAGGGTCTCTGAGCATGACGAGGAACCTTGCGTCGGGCTGAAGGGTTAGTAGTATTAATATTAGTAGTAGTAGTAGTAGTTTTAATAGTAGTAGTATTAATAGTAGTAGTAGTAGTAGTTACAGTACCTCTCTACAGGGTCTCTGAGCATGACGATGAACCGTGCGTCGGGCTGAAGGGTTAGTAGAAGTAGTATTAGTAGTAGTAGTTACAGTACCTCTCTACAGGGTCTCTCAGCATGACGATGAACCGTGCGTCGGGCTGAAGGATGTGGATAAAGTCCTGGATGAGGAAGGGTGGCTCCGCCTCCGCTTCAGTCGAGTTGTCATAGAAATACGGCCAGGCGTTGTTGTCCCACATGGTGGAGGCACTGGCCTCTCCTGGAACACACACACACACACACACACACACACACACACACACACACACACACACACACACACACACACACCTCCGTTAAGACTTTCAATAATTAATCACAGAAAAGCAATAATGCCCCTCGCTTTTTATTTTATTTAACCTTCATTTAACCTTTATTTAACCTTTATTTAACCTTTATTTAACCTTTATTTAACTAGGCAAGTCGGTTTAAGAACAAATTCTTATTTACAATGACGGCCTACAGAGGAACAGTGGGTTAACTGCCTTGTTCAGGGGCAGAAAGACAGATGTTTACCTTGTCAGCTCGGGGATTTGATCCAGCAACCTTTCAGGTTACTGGCCCAACGCTCTAACCACTAGGCTACCTGCCTCCCCCCTCTTACCACTAGGCTACCTGCCTCCCCCCTCTAACCACTAGGCTACCTGCCTCCCCCCCTCTAACCACTAGGCTACCTGCCTCCCCCCCTCTAACCACTAGGCTACCTGCCTCCCCCCCTCTAACCACTAGGCTACCTGCCTCCCCCCCTCTAACCACTAGGCTACCTGCCTCCCCCCTCTAACCACTAGGCTACCTGCCCCCCCCCTTTAACCACTAGGCTACCTGCCTCCCCCCTCTAACCACTAGGCTACCTGCCTCCCCCCTCTAACCACTAGGCTACCTGCCTCCCCCCTCTAACCACTAGGCTACCTGCCTCCCCCCTCTAACCACTAGGCTACCTGCCTCCCTCCTCTAACCACTAGGCTACCTGCCTCCCCCCTCTAACCACTAGGCTACCTGCCTCCCCCCCTCTAACCACTAGGCTACCTGCCTCCCCCCCTCTAACCACTAGGCTACCTGCCTCCCCCCCTCTAACCACTAGGCTACCTGCCTCCCCCCTCTAACCACTAGGCTACCTGCCTCCCCCCTCTAACCACTAGGATACCTGCCTCTAACCACTAGGCTACCTGCCTCCCCCCTCTAACCACTAGGCTACCTGCCGCCCCCTCTAACCACTAGGCTACCTGCCTCCCCCCTCTAACCACTTGGCTACCTGCCTCCCCCCTCTAACCACTAGGCTACCTGCCTCCCCCCTCTAACCACTAGGCTACCTGCCTCTAACCACTAGGCTACCTGCCTCTAACCACTAGGCTACCTGCCTCCCCCCTCTAACCACTAGGCTACCTGCCTCCCCCCTCTAACCACTAGGCTACCTGCCTCCCCCCTCTAACCACTAGGCTACCTGCCTCCCCCCTCTAACCGCTAGGCTACCTGCCTCCCCCCTCTAACCGCTAGGCTACCTGCCTCCCCCCTCTAACCGCTAGGCTACCTGCCTCCCCCCTCTAACCGCTAGGCTACCTGCCTCCCCCCTCTAACCGCTAGGCTACCTGCCTCTAACCGCTAGGCTACCGGGTTCTAACCGCTAGTCGACCTGGTTCTAACCGCTAGTCGACCTGGTTCTAACCGCTAGGCTACGTGCCTCTAACCGCCAGGCTACCTGCCTCTAACCGCCAGGCTACCTGCCTCTAACCGCCAGGCTACCTGCCTCTAACCGCCAGGCTACCTGCCTCTAACCACCAGGCTACCTGCCTCTAACCACCAGGCTACCTGCCTCTAACCACCAGGCTACCTGCCTCTAACCACCAGGCTACCTGCCTCTAACCACTAGGCTACCTGCCTCTAACCACCAGGCTACCTGCCTCCCCCCTCTAACCACTAGGCTACCTGCCTCCCCCCTCTAACCACTAGGCTACCTGCCTCTAACCACCAGGCTACCTGCCTCTAACCACCAGGCTACCTGCCTCTAACCACCAGGCTACCTGCCTCTAACCACCAGGCTACCTGCCTCTAACCACCAGGCTACCTGCCTCCCCCCTCTAACCGCTAGGCTACCTGCCTCTAACCGCTAGGCTACCGGGTTCTAACCGCTAGTCGACCTGGTTCTAACCGCTAGTCGACCTGGTTCTAACCGCTAGGCTACGTGCCTCTAACCGCCAGGCTACCTGCCTCTAACCGCCAGGCTACCTGCCTCTAACCGCCAGGCTACCTGCCTCTAACCACCAGGCTACCTGCCTCTAACCACCAGGCTACCTGCCTCTAACCACCAGGCTACCTGCCTCTAACCACCAGGCTACCTGCCTCTAACCGCTAGGCTACTCTTCACTTTATATTAGTGTCCTCCTCCTTCAATGTGCTGTCATTATAGTATTAAATGTAGGACACTACAATCACAGGACACTACAATCACAGGACACTACAATCACAGGACACTACAATCACAGAACACTACAATCACAGGACACTACAATCACAGAACACTACAATCACAGGACACTACAATCACAGGACACTACAATCACAGGACACTACAATCACAGGACACTACAATCACAGAACACTACAATCACAGGACACTACAATCACAGGACACTACAATCACAGAACACTACAATCACAGAACACTACAATCACAGAACACTACAATCACAGAACACTACAATCACAGAACACTACAATCACAGAACACTACAATCACAGAACACTACAATCACAGAACACTACAATCACAGAACACTACAATCACAGGACACTACAATCACAGAACACTACAATCACAGAACACTACAATCAAGGGAAGTATTAGATTATTATTAGTATGTGTGTTACCTATGATGTTGATATTACAGGTGTGTTACCTATGATGATGTTGATATTACAGGTGTGTTACCTATGATGATGTTGATATTACAGGTGTGTTACCTATGATGATGTTGATATTACAGGTGTGTATTATGATGATGTTGCTATTACAGGTGTGTATTATGATGATGTTGATATTACAGGTGTGTTACCTATGATGATGTTGATATTACAGGTGTGTTACCTATGATGATGTTGATATTACAGGTGTGTTACCTATGATGATGTTGATATTACAGGTGTGTTACCTATGATGATGTTGATATTACAGGTGTGTATTATGATGATGTTGATATTACAGGTGTGTATTATGATGATGTTGATATTACAGGTGTGTATTATGATGATGTTGATATTACAGGTGTGTTACCTATGATGATGTTGATATTACAGGTGTGTTACCTATGATGATGTTGATATTACAGGTGTGTTACCTATGATGATGTTGATATTACAGGTGTGTTACCTATGATGATGTTGATATTACAGGTGTGTTACCTATGATGATGTTGATATTACAGGTGTGTATTATGATGATGTTGATATTACAGGTGTGTATTATGATGATGTTGATATTACAGGTGTGTTACCTATGATGATGTTGATATTACAGGTGTGTTACCTATGATGATGTTGATATTACAGGTGTGTTACCTATGATGATGTTGATATTACAGGTGTGTTACCTATGATGATGTTGATATTACAGGTGTGTATTATGATGATGTTGATATTACAGGTGTGTTACCTATGATGATGTTGATATTACAGGTGTGTATTATGATGATGTTGATATTACAGGTGTGTTACCTATGATGATGTTGATATTACAGGTGTGTATTATGATGATGTTGATATTACAGGTGTGTTACCTATGATGATGTTGATATTACAGGTGTGTTACCTATGATGATGTTGATATTACAGGTGTGTATTATGATGATGTTGATATTACAGGTGTGTATTATGATGATGTTGATATTACAGGTGTGTTACCTATGATGATGTTGATATTACAGGTGTGTATTATGATGATGTTGATATTACAGGTGTGTATTATGATGATGTTGATATTACAGGTGTGTTACCTATGATGATGTTGATATTACAGGTGTGTTACCTATGATGATGTTGATATTACAGGTGTGTTACCTATGATGATGTTGATATTACAGGTGTGTTACCTATGATGATGTTGATATTACAGGTGTGTATTATGATGATGTTGATATTACAGGTGTGTTACCTATGATGATGTTGATATTACAGGTGTGTTACCTATGATGATGTTGATATTACAGGTGTGTATTATGATGATGTTGATATTACAGGTGTGTTACCTATGATGATGTTGATATTACAGGTGTGTTACCTATGATGATGTTGATATTACAGGTGTGTATTATGATGATGTTGATATTACAGGTGTGTTACCTATGATGATGTTGATATTACAGGTGTGTTACCTATGATGATGTTGATATTACAGGTGTGTTACCTATGATGATGTTGATATTACAGGTGTGTTACCTATGATGATGTTGATATTACAGGTGTGTATTATGATGATGTTGATATTACAGGTGTGTTACCTATGATGATGTTGATATTACAGGTGTGTATTATGATGATGTTGATATTACAGGTGTGTTACCTATGATGATGTTGATATTACAGGTGTGTATTATGATGATGTTGATATTACAGGTGTGTTACCTATGATGATGTTGATATTACAGGTGTGTTACCTATGATGATGTTGATATTACAGGTGTGTTACCTATGATGATGTTGATATTACAGGTGTGTTACCTATGATGATGTTGATATTACAGGTGTGTATTATGATGATGTTGATATTACAGGTGTGTTACCTATGATGATGTTGATATTACAGGTGTGTTACCTATGATGATGTTGATATTACAGGTGTGTTACCTATGATGATGTTGATATTACAGGTGTGTATTATGATGATGTTGATATTACAGGTGTGTATTATGATGATGTTGATATTACAGGTGTGTTACCTATGATGTTGATATTACAGGTGTGTATTATGATGATGTTGATATTACAGGTGTGTATTATGATGATGTTGATATTACAGGTGTGTTACCTATGATGATGTTGATATTACAGGTGTGTTACCTATGATGATGTTGATATTACAGGTGTGTATTATGATGATGTTGATATTACAGGTGTGTTACCTATGATGATGTTGATATTACAGGTGTGTATTATGATGATGTTGATATTACAGGTGTGTTACCTATGATGATGTTGATATTACAGGTGTGTATTATGATGATGTTGATATTACAGGTGTGTATTATGATGATGTTGATATTACAGGTGTGTATTATGATGATGTTGATATTACAGGTGTGTTACCTATGATGATGTTGATATTACAGGTGTGTTACCTATGATGATGTTGATATTACAGGTGTGTATTATGATGATGTTGATATTACAGGTGTGTTACCTATGATGATGTTGATATTACAGGTGTATATTATGATGATGTTGATATTACAGGTGTGTATTATGATGATGTTGATATTACAGGTGTGTTTCCTATGATGATGTTGATATTACAGGTGTGTTACCTATGATGATGTTGATATTACAGGTGTGTTACCTATGATGTTGATATTACAGGTGTGTTACCTATGATGATGTTGATATTACAGGTGTGTTACCTATGATGATGTTGATATTACAGGTGTGTTACCTATGATGATGTTGATATTACAGGTGTGTATTATGATGATGTTGATATTACAGGTGTGTTACCTATGATGATGTTGATATTACAGGTGTGTATTATGATGATGTTGATATTACAGGTGTGTTACCTATGATGATGTTGATATTACAGGTGTGTTACCTATGATGATGTTGATATTACAGGTGTGTTACCTATGATGATGTTGATATTACAGGTGTGTTACCTATGATGATGTTGATATTACAGGTGTGTTACCTATGATGATGTTGATATTACAGGTGTGTTACCTATGATGATGTTGATATTACAGGTGTGTTACCTATGATGATGTTGATATTACAGGTGTGTTACCTATGATGATGTTGATATTACAGGTGTGTATTATGATGATGTTGATATTACAGGTGTGTATTATGATGATGTTGATATTACAGGTGTGTTACCTATGATGATGTTGATATTACAGGTGTGTTACCTATGATGATGTTGATATTACAGGTGTGTTACCTATGATGATGTTGATATTACAGGTGTGTATTATGATGATGTTGATATTACAGGTGTGTTACCTATGATGATGTTGATATTACAGGTGTGTATTATGATGATGTTGATATTACAGGTGTGTTACCTATGATGATGTTGATATTACAGGTGTGTATTATGATGATGTTGATATTACAGGTGTGTATTATGATGATGTTGATATTACAGGTGTGTATTATGATGATGTTGATATTACAGGTGTGTATTATGATGATGTTGATATTACAGGTGTGTTACCTATGATGATGTTGATATTACAGGTGTGTTACCTATGATGATGTTGATATTACAGGTGTGTTACCTATGATGATGTTGATATTACAGGTGTGTATTATGATGATGTTGATATTACAGGTGTGTTACCTATGATGATGTTGATATTACAGGTGTGTTACCTATGATGATGTTGATATTACAGGTGTGTTACCTGTGATGATGTTGATATTACAGGTGTGTTACCTATGATGATGTTGATATTACAGGTGTGTTACCTATGATGATGTTGATATTACAGGTGTGTTACCTATGATGATGTTGATATTACAGGTGTGTTACCTATGATGATGTTGATATTACAGGTGTGTTACCTATGATGATGTTGATATTACAGGTGTGTTACCTATGATGATGTTGATATTACAGGTGTGTTACCTATGATGATGTTGATATTACAGGTGTGTATTATGATGATGTTGATATTACAGGTGTGTTACCTATGATGATGTTGATATTACAGGTGTGTTACCTATGATGATGTTGATATTACAGGTGTGTTACCTATGATGATGTTGATATTACAGGTGTGTTACCTATGATGATGTTGATATTACAGGTGTGTATTATGATGATGTTGATATTACAGGTGTGTTACCTATGATGATGTTGATATTACAGGTGTGTTACCTATGATGATGTTGATATTACAGGTGTGTTACCTATGATGATGTTGATATTACAGGTGTGTTACCTATGATGATGTTGATATTACAGGTGTGTTTCCTATGATGATGTTGATATTACAGGTGTGTTACCTATGATGATGTTGATATTACAGGTGTGTTACCTATGATGATGTTGATATTACAGGTGTGTATTATGATGATGTTGATATTACAGGTGTGTTACCTATGATGATGTTGATATTACAGGTGTGTTACCTATGATGATGTTGATATTACAGGTGTGTTACCTATGATGATGTTGATATTACAGGTGTGTTACCTATGATGATGTTGATATTACAGGTGTGTTACCTATGATGATGTTGATATTACAGGTGTGTTACCTATGATGATGTTGATATTACAGGTGTGTTACCTATGATGATGTTGATATTACAGGTGTGTTACCTATGATGATGTTGATATTACAGGTGTGTTACCTATGATGATGTTGATATTACAGGTGTGTTACCTATGATGATGTTGATATTACAGGTGTGTTACCTATGATGATGTTGATATTACAGGTGTGTTACCTATGATGATGTTGATATTACAGGTGTGTTACCTATGATGATGTTGATATTACAGGTGTGTATTATGATGATGTTGATATTACAGGTGTGTTACCTATGATGATGTTGATATTACAGGTGTGTATTATGATGATGTTGATATTACAGGTGTGTTACCTATGATGATGTTGATATTACAGGTGTGTATTATGATGATGTTGATATTACAGGTGTGTATTATGATGATGTTGATATTACAGGTGTGTTACCTATGATGATGTTGATATTACAGGTGTGTTACCTATGATGATGTTGATATTACAGGTGTGTTACCTATGATGATGTTGATATTACAGGTGTGTTACCGATGATGTTGATATTACAGGTGTGTTACCTATGATGATGTTGATATTACAGGTGTGTTACCTATGATGATGTTGATATTACAGGTGTGTTACCTATGATGATGTTGATATTACAGGTGTGTTACCTATGATGATGTTGATATTACAGGTGTGTTACCTATGATGATGTTGATATTACAGGTGTGTTACCTATGATGATGTTGATATTACAGGTGTGTTACCTATGATGATGTTGATATTACAGGTGTGTTACCTATGATGATGTTGATATTACAGGTGTGTATTATGATGATGTTGATATTACAGGTGTGTACTTATGATGATGTTGATATTACAGGTGTGTTACCTATGATGATGTTGATATTACAGGTGTGTATCTATGATGATGTTGATATTACAGGTGTGTTACCTATGATGATGTTGATATTACAGGTGTGTATTATGATGATGTTGATATTACAGGTGTGTATCTATGATGATGTTGATATTACAGGTGTGTTACCTATGATGATGTTGATATTACAGGTGTGTTACCTATGATGATGTTGATATTACAGGTGTGTTACCTATGATGATGTTGATATTACAGGTGTGTTACCTATGATGATGTTGATATTACAGGTGTGTTACCTATGATGATGTTGATATTACAGGTGTGTTACCTATGATGATGTTGATATTACAGGTGTGTTACCTATGATGATGTTGATATTACAGGTGTGTATTATGATGATGTTGATATTACAGGTGTGTACTTATGATGATGTTGATATTACAGGTGTGTTACCTATGATGATGTTGATATTACAGGTGTGTACTATGATGATGTTGATATTACAGGTGTGTTACCTATGATGATGTTGATATTACAGGTGTGTTACCTATGATGATGTTGATATTACAGGTGTGTATCTATGATGATGTTGATATTACAGGTGTGTTACCTATGATGATGTTGATATTACAGGTGTGTATCTATGATGATGTTGATATTACAGGTGTGTATTATGATGATGTTGATATTACAGGTGTGTTACCTATGATGATGTTGATATTACAGGTGTGTTACCTATGATGATGTTGATATTACAGGTGTGTAACCTATGATGATGTTGATATTACAGGTGTGTATTATGATGATGTTGATATTACAGGTGTGTTACCTATGATGATGTTGATATTACAGGTGTGTATCTATGATGATGTTGATATTACAGGTGTGTTACCTATGATGATGTTGATATTACAGGTGTGTTACCTATGATGATGTTGATATTACAGGTGTGTTACCTATGATGATGTTGATATTACAGGTGTGTATTATGATGATGTTGATATTACAGGTGTGTTACCTATGATGATGTTGATATTACAGGTGTGTTACCTATGATGATGTTGATATTACAGGTGTGTATTATGATGATGTTGATATTACAGGTGTGTATTATGATGATGTTGATATTACAGGTGTGTTACCTATGATGATGTTGATATTACAGGTGTGTATTATGATGATGTTGATATTACAGGTGTGTACCTATGATGATGTTGATATTACAGGTGTGTACTATGATGATGTTGATATTACAGGTGTGTACTATGATGATGTTGATATTACAGGTGTGTACTATGATGATGTTGATATTACAGGTGTGTACTATGATGATGTTGATATTACAGGTGTGTTACCTATGATGATGTTGATATTACAGGTGTGTTACCTATGATGATGTTGATATTACAGGTGTGTTACCTATGATGATGTTGATATTACAGGTGTGTTACCTATGATGATGTTGATATTACAGGTGTGTATCTATGATGATGTTGATATTACAGGTGTGTACTATGATGATGTTGATATTACAGGTGTGTTACCTATGATGATGTTGATATTACAGGTGTGTACTATGATGATGTTGATATTACAGGTGTGTTACCTATGATGATGTTGATATTACAGGTGTGTACTTATGATGATGTTGATATTACAGGTGTGTTACCTATGATGATGTTGATATTACAGGTGTGTTACCTATGATGATGTTGATATTACAGGTGTGTTACCTATGATGATGTTGATATTACAGGTGTGTATTATGATGATGTTGATATTACAGGTGTGTTACCTATGATGATGTTGATATTACAGGTGTGTTACCTATGATGATGTTGATATTACAGGTGTGTTACCTATGATGATGTTGATATTACAGGTGTGTTACCTATGATGATGTTGATATTACAGGTGTGTTACCTATGATGATGTTGATATTACAGGTGTGTTACCTATGATGATGTTGATATTACAGGTGTGTTACCTATGATGATGTTGATATTACAGGTGTGTTACCTATGATGATGTTGATATTACAGGTGTGTATTATGATGATGTTGATATTACAGGTGTGTATCTATGATGATGTTGATATTACAGGTGTGTTACCTATGATGATGTTGATATTACAGGTGTGTTACCTATGATGATGTTGATATTACAGGTGTGTTACCTATGATGATGTTGATATTACAGGTGTGTTACCTATGATGATGTTGATATTACAGGTGTGTACTATGATGATGTTGATATTACAGGTGTGTACTATGATGATGTTGATATTACAGGTGTGTACTATGATGATGTTGATATTACAGGTGTGTACTTATGATGATGTTGATATTACAGGTGTGTTACCTATGATGATGTTGATATTACAGGTGTGTTACCTATGATGATGTTGATATTACAGGTGTGTTACCTATGATGATGTTGATATTACAGGTGTGTTACCTATGATGATGTTGATATTACAGGTGTGTACTATGATGATGTTGATATTACAGGTGTGTATCTATGATGATGTTGATATTACAGGTGTGTTACCTATGATGATGTTGATATTACAGGTGTGTTACCTATGATGATGTTGATATTACAGGTGTGTATTATGATGATGTTGATATTACAGGTGTGTATTATGATGATGTTGATATTACAGGTGTGTTACCTATGATGATGTTGATATTACAGGTGTGTATTATGATGATGTTGATATTACAGGTGTGTTACCTATGATGATGTTGATATTACAGGTGTGTTACCTATGATGATGTTGATATTACAGGTGTGTATTATGATGATGTTGATATTACAGGTGTGTTACCTATGATGATGTTGATATTACAGGTGTGTTACCTATGATGATGTTGATATTACAGGTGTGTACTTATGATGATGTTGATATTACAGGTGTGTTACCTATGATGATGTTGATATTACAGGTGTGTTACCTATGATGATGTTGATATTACAGGTGTGTTACCTATGATGATGTTGATATTACAGGTGTGTATTATGATGATGTTGATATTACAGGTGTGTTACCTATGATGATGTTGATATTACAGGTGTGTTACCTATGATGATGTTGATATTACAGGTGTGTTACCTATGATGATGTTGATATTACAGGTGTGTTACCTATGATGATGTTGATATTACAGGTGTGTATCTATGATGATGTTGATATTACAGGTGTGTTACCTATGATGATGTTGATATTACAGGTGTGTTACCTATGATGATGTTGATATTACAGGTGTGTATTATGATGATGTTGATATTACAGGTGTGTACTATGATGATGTTGATATTACAGGTGTGTTACTATGATGATGTTGATATTACAGGTGTGTTACCTATGATGATGTTGATATTACAGGTGTGTACTATGATGATGTTGATATTACAGGTGTGTTACCTATGATGATGTTGATATTACAGGTGTGTTACCTATGATGATGTTGATATTACAGGTGTGTTACCTATGATGATGTTGATATTACAGGTGTGTTACCTATGATGATGTTGATATTACAGGTGTGTACTATGATGATGTTGATATTACAGGTGTGTATCTATGATGATGTTGATATTACAGGTGTGTTACCTATGATGATGTTGATATTACAGGTGTGTACTATGATGATGTTGATATTACAGGTGTGTTACCTATGATGATGTTGATATTACAGGTGTGTATTATGATGATGTTGATATTACAGGTGTGTTACCTATGATGATGTTGATATTACAGGTGTGTTACCTATGATGATGTTGATATTACAGGTGTGTACTATGATGATGTTGATATTACAGGTGTGTTACCTATGATGATGTTGATATTACAGGTGTGTTACCTATGATGATGTTGATATTACAGGTGTGTTACCTATGATGATGTTGATATTACAGGTGTGTTACCTATGATGATGTTGATATTACAGGTGTGTTACCTATGATGATGTTGATATTACAGGTGTGTTACCTATGATGATGTTGATATTACAGGTGTGTTACCTATGATGATGTTGATATTACAGGTGTGTTACCTATGATGATGTTGATATTACAGGTGTGTATCTATGATGATGTTGATATTACAGGTGTGTATCTATGATGATGTTGATATTACAGGTGTGTTACCTATGATGATGTTGATATTACAGGTGTGTTACCTATGATGATGTTGATATTACAGGTGTGTTACCTATGATGATGTTGATATTACAGGTGTGTTACCTATGATGATGTTGATATTACAGGTGTGTTACCTATGATGATGTTGATATTACAGGTGTGTACTATGATGATGTTGATATTACAGGTGTGTACTTATGATGATGTTGATATTACAGGTGTGTATTATGATGATGTTGATATTACAGGTGTGTATCTATGATGATGTTGATATTACAGGTGTGTTACCTATGATGATGTTGATATTACAGGTGTGTTACCTATGATGATGTTGATATTACAGGTGTGTTACCTATGATGATGTTGATATTACAGGTGTGTTACCTATGATGATGTTGATATTACAGGTGTGTATCTATGATGATGTTGATATTACAGGTGTGTACTATGATGATGTTGATATTACAGGTGTGTTACCTATGATGATGTTGATATTACAGGTGTGTTACCTATGATGATGTTGATATTACAGGTGTGTACTATGATGATGTTGATATTACAGGTGTGTATTATGATGATGTTGATATTACAGGTGTGTTACCTATGATGATGTTGATATTACAGGTGTGTATCTATGATGATGTTGATATTACAGGTGTGTTACCTATGATGATGTTGATATTACAGGTGTGTTACCTATGATGATGTTGATATTACAGGTGTGTAATATGATGATGTTGATATTACAGGTGTGTTACCTATGATGATGTTGATATTACAGGTGTGTTACCTATGATGATGTTGATATTACAGGTGTGTTACCTATGATGATGTTGATATTACAGGTGTGTTACCTATGATGATGTTGATATTACAGGTGTGTTACCTATGATGATGTTGATATTACAGGTGTGTTACCTATGATGATGTTGATATTACAGGTGTGTACTATGATGATGTTGATATTACAGGTGTGTTACCTATGATGATGTTGATATTACAGGTGTGTTACCTATGATGATGTTGATATTACAGGTGTGTTACCTATGATGATGTTGATATTACAGGTGTGTATCTATGATGATGTTGATATTACAGGTGTGTACTATGATGATGTTGATATTACAGGTGTGTTACCTATGATGATGTTGATATTACAGGTGTGTTACCTATGATGATGTTGATATTACAGGTGTGTATTATGATGATGTTGATATTACAGGTGTGTATTATGATGATGTTGATATTACAGGTGTGTTACCTATGATGATGTTGATATTACAGGTGTGTATTATGATGATGTTGATATTACAGGTGTGTTACCTATGATGATGTTGATATTACAGGTGTGTTACCTATGATGATGTTGATATTACAGGTGTGTTACCTATGATGATGTTGATATTACAGGTGTGTTACCTATGATGATGTTGATATTACAGGTGTGTTACCTATGATGATGTTGATATTACAGGTGTGTTACCTATGATGATGTTGATATTACAGGTGTGTTACCTATGATGATGTTGATATTACAGGTGTGTTACCTATGATGATGTTGATATTACAGGTGTGTTACCTATGATGATGTTGATATTACAGGTGTGTTACCTATGATGATGTTGATATTACAGGTGTGTTACCTATGATGATGTTGATATTACAGGTGTGTACTATGATGATGTTGATATTACAGGTGTGTTACCTATGATGATGTTGATATTACAGGTGTGTACTTATGATGATGTTGATATTACAGGTGTGTTACCTATGATGATGTTGATATTACAGGTGTGTATCTATGATGATGTTGATATTACAGGTGTGTTACCTATGATGATGTTGATATTACAGGTGTGTTACCTATGATGATGTTGATATTACAGGTGTGTTACCTATGATGATGTTGATATTACAGGTGTGTTACCTATGATGATGTTGATATTACAGGTGTGTACTATGATGATGTTTATATTACAGGTGTGTTACCTATGATGATGTTGATATTACAGGTGTGTTACCTATGATGATGTTGATATTACAGGTGTGTACTATGATGATGTTGATATTACAGGTGTGTATTATGATGATGTTGATATTACAGGTGTGTTACCTATGATGATGTTGATATTACAGGTGTGTTACCTATGATGATGTTGATATTACAGGTGTGTTACCTATGATGATGTTGATATTACAGGTGTGTTACCTATGATGATGTTGATATTACAGGTGTGTTACCTATGATGATGTTGATATTACAGGTGTGTATCTATGATGATGTTGATATTACAGGTGTGTTACCTATGATGATGTTGATATTACAGGTGTGTTACCTATGATGATGTTGATATTACAGGTGTGTTACCTATGATGATGTTGATATTACAGGTGTGTTACCTATGATGATGTTGATATTACAGGTGTGTTACCTATGATGATGTTGATATTACAGGTGTGTTACCTATGATGATGTTGATATTACAGGTGTGTATCTATGATGATGTTGATATTACAGGTGTGTTACCTATGATGATGTTGATATTACAGGTGTGTTACCTATGATGATGTTGATATTACAGGTGTGTTACCTATGATGATGTTGATATTACAGGTGTGTTACCTATGATGATGTTGATATTACAGGTGTGTATCTATGATGATGTTGATATTACAGGTGTGTTACCTATGATGATGTTGATATTACAGGTGTGTTACCTATGATGATGTTGATATTACAGGTGTGTTACCTATGATGATGTTGATATTACAGGTGTGTTACCTATGATGATGTTGATATTACAGGTGTGTTACCTATGATGATGTTGATATTACAGGTGTGTACTATGATGATGTTGATATTACAGGTGTGTTACCTATGATGATGTTGATATTACAGGTGTGTACCTATGATGATGTTGATATTACAGGTGTGTTACCTATGATGATGTTGATATTACAGGTGTGTACTATGATGATGTTGATATTACAGGTGTGTTACCTATGATGATGTTGATATTACAGGTGTGTTACCTATGATGATGTTGATATTACAGGTGTGTATCTATGATGATGTTGATATTACAGGTGTGTTACCTATGATGATGTTGATATTACAGGTGTGTACTATGATGATGTTGATATTACAGGTGTGTTACCTATGATGATGTTGATATTACAGGTGTGTACCTATGATGATGTTGATATTACAGGTGTGTTACCTATGATGATGTTGATATTACAGGTGTGTACTATGATGATGTTGATATTACAGGTGTGTTACCTATGATGATGTTGATATTACAGGTGTGTACTATGATGATGTTGATATTACAGGTGTGTTACCTATGATGATGTTGATATTACAGGTGTGTTACCTATGATGATGTTGATATTACAGGTGTGTACCTATGATGATGTTGATATTACAGGTGTGTTACCTATGATGATGTTGATATTACAGGTGTGTTACCTATGATGATGTTGATATTACAGGTGTGTACTTATGATGATGTTGATATTACAGGTGTGTTACCTATGATGATGTTGATATTACAGGTGTGTACTATGATGATGTTGATATTACAGGTGTGTACTATGATGATGTTGATATTACAGGTGTGTTACCTATGATGATGTTGATATTACAGGTGTGTACTATGATGATGTTGATATTACAGGTGTGTACCTATGATGATGTTGATATTACAGGTGTGTATCTATGATGATGTTGATATTACAGGTGTGTTACCTATGATGATGTTGATATTACAGGTGTGTACTATGATGATGTTGATATTACAGGTGTGTACCTATGATGATGTTGATATTACAGGTGTGTTACCTATGATGATGTTGATATTACAGGTGTGTTACCTATGATGATGTTGATATTACAGGTGTGTTACCTATGATGATGTTGATATTACAGGTGTGTTACCTATGATGATGTTGATATTACAGGTGTGTTACCTATGATGATGTTGATATTACAGGTGTGTTACCTATGATGATGTTGATATTACAGGTGTGTTACCTATGATGATGTTGATATTACAGGTGTGTTACCTATGATGATGTTGATATTACAGGTGTGTTACCTATGATGATGTTGATATTACAGGTGTGTTACCTATGATGATGTTGATATTACAGGTGTGTTACCTATGATGATGTTGATATTACAGGTGTGTTACCTATGATGATGTTGATATTACAGGTGTGTTACCTATGATGATGTTGATATTACAGGTGTGTTACCTATGATGATGTTGATATTACAGGTGTGTATCTATGATGATGTTGATATTACAGGTGTGTTACCTATGATGATGTTGATATTACAGGTGTGTTACCTATGATGATGTTGATATTACAGGTGTGTTACCTATGATGATGTTGATATTACAGGTGTGTTACCTATGATGATGTTGATATTACAGGTGTGTATCTATGATGATGTTGATATTACAGGTGTGTTACCTATGATGATGTTGATATTACAGGTGTGTTACCTATGATGATGTTGATATTACAGGTGTGTTACCTATGATGATGTTGATATTACAGGTGTGTACTATGATGATGTTGATATTACAGGTGTGTTACCTATGATGATGTTGATATTACAGGTGTGTACTATGATGATGTTGATATTACAGGTGTGTACTATGATGATGTTGATATTACAGGTGTGTTACCTATGATGATGTTGATATTACAGGTGTGTACCTATGATGATGTTGATATTACAGGTGTGTTACCTATGATGATGTTGATATTACAGGTGTGTTACCTATGATGATGTTGATATTACAGGTGTGTATTATGATGATGTTGATATTACAGGTGTGTATCTATGATGATGTTGATATTACAGGTGTGTTACCTATGATGATGTTGATATTACAGGTGTGTTACCTATGATGATGTTGATATTACAGGTGTGTATCTATGATGATGTTGATATTACAGGTGTGTTACCTATGATGATGTTGATATTACAGGTGTGTACTATGATGATGTTGATATTACAGGTGTGTACTATGATGATGTTGATATTACAGGTGTGTTACCTATGATGATGTTGATATTACAGGTGTGTTACCTATGATGATGTTGATATTACAGGTGTGTATTATGATGATGTTGATATTACAGGTGTGTTACCTATGATGATGTTGATATTACAGGTGTGTTACCTATGATGATGTTGATATTACAGGTGTGTACTATGATGATGTTGATATTACAGGTGTGTTACCTATGA
The DNA here is from genome assembly GCF_029448725.1 of Salvelinus fontinalis. Taxonomy (NCBI): domain Eukaryota; kingdom Metazoa; phylum Chordata; class Actinopteri; order Salmoniformes; family Salmonidae; genus Salvelinus; species Salvelinus fontinalis. Next base: position 3,815,410 of record NC_074701.1, read on the forward strand.
TGATGTTGATATTACAGGTGTGTATCTATGATGATGTTGATATTACAGGTGTGTATCTATGATGATGTTGATATTACAGGTGTGTTACCTATGATGATGTTGATATTACAGGTGTGTTACCTATGATGATGTTGATATTACAGGTGTGTACTATGATGATGTTGATATTACAGGTGTGTTACCTATGATGATGTTGATATTACAGGTGTGTTACCTATGATGATGTTGATATTACAGGTGTGTACCTATGATGATGTTGATATTACAGGTGTGTTACCTATGATGATGTTGATATTACAGGTGTGTTACCTATGATGATGTTGATATTACAGGTGTGTTACCTATGATGATGTTGATATTACAGGTGTGTACTATGATGATGTTGATATTACAGGTGTGTTACCTATGATGATGTTGATATTACAGGTGTGTTACCTATGATGATGTTGATATTACAGGTGTGTTACCTATGATGATGTTGATATTACAGGTGTGTACTTATGATGATGTTGATATTACAGGTGTGTTACCTATGATGATGTTGATATTACAGGTGTGTTACCTATGATGATGTTGATATTACAGGTGTGTTACCTATGATGATGTTGATATTACAGGTGTGTACTATGATGATGTTGATATTACAGGTGTGTACCTATGATGATGTTGATATTACAGGTGTGTTACCTATGATGATGTTGATATTACAGGTGTGTTACCTATGATGATGTTGATATTACAGGTGTGTTACCTATGATGATGTTGATATTACAGGTGTGTTACCTATGATGATGTTGATATTACAGGTGTGTTACCTATGATGATGTTGATATTACAGGTGTGTTACTATGATGATGTTGATATTACAGGTGTGTACCTATGATGATGTTGATATTACAGGTGTGTTACCTATGATGATGTTGATATTACAGGTGTGTTACCTATGATGATGTTGATATTACAGGTGTGTACTATGATGATGTTGATATTACAGGTGTGTTACCTATGATGATGTTGATATTACAGGTGTGTTACCTATGATGATGTTGATATTACAGGTGTGTTACCTATGATGATGTTGATATTACAGGTGTGTTACCTATGATGATGTTGATATTACAGGTGTGTACTTATGATGATGTTGATATTACAGGTGTGTTACCTATGATGATGTTGATATTACAGGTGTGTTACCTATGATGATGTTGATATTACAGGTGTGTATTATGATGATGTTGATATTACAGGTGTGTTACCTATGATGATGTTGATATTACAGGTGTGTTACTATGATGATGTTGATATTACAGGTGTGTTACCTATGATGATGTTGATATTACAGGTGTGTTACCTATGATGATGTTGATATTACAGGTGTGTATCTATGATGATGTTGATATTACAGGTGTGTTACCTATGATGATGTTGATATTACAGGTGTGTTACCTATGATGATGTTGATATTACAGGTGTGTATTATGATGATGTTGATATTACAGGTGTGTATTATGATGATGTTGATATTACAGGTGTGTTACCTATGATGATGTTGATATTACAGGTGTGTTACCTATGATGATGTTGATATTACAGGTGTGTAACCTATGATGATGTTGATATTACAGGTGTGTTACCTATGATGATGTTGATATTACAGGTGTGTTACCTATGATGATGTTGATATTACAGGTGTGTATTATGATGATGTTGATATTACAGGTGTGTTACCTATGATGATGTTGATATTACAGGTGTGTTACCTATGATGATGTTGATATTACAGGTGTGTATCTATGATGATGTTGATATTACAGGTGTGTTACCTATGATGATGTTGATATTACAGGTGTGTTACCTATGATGATGTTGATATTACAGGTGTGTATTATGATGATGTTGATATTACAGGTGTGTTACCTATGATGATGTTGATATTACAGGTGTGTTACCTATGATGATGTTGATATTACAGGTGTGTACCTATGATGATGTTGATATTACAGGTGTGTATTATGATGATGTTGATATTACAGGTGTGTTACCTATGATGATGTTGATATTACAGGTGTGTTACCTATGATGATGTTGATATTACAGGTGTGTTACCTATGATGATGTTGATATTACAGGTGTGTTACCTATGATGATGTTGATATTACAGGTGTGTTACCTATGATGATGTTGATATTACAGGTGTGTACCTATGATGATGTTGATATTACAGGTGTGTTACCTATGATGATGTTGATATTACAGGTGTGTTACCTATGATGATGTTGATATTACAGGTGTGTTACCTATGATGATGTTGATATTACAGGTGTGTTACCTATGATGATGTTGATATTACAGGTGTGTACTATGATGATGTTGATATTACAGGTGTGTTACCTATGATGATGTTGATATTACAGGTGTGTTACCTATGATGATGTTGATATTACAGGTGTGTACTATGATGATGTTGATATTACAGGTGTGTTACCTATGATGATGTTGATATTACAGGTGTGTTACCTATGATGATGTTGATATTACAGGTGTGTTACCTATGATGATGTTGATATTACAGGTGTGTTACCTATGATGATGTTGATATTACAGGTGTGTTACCTATGATGATGTTGATATTACAGGTGTGTATCTATGATGATGTTGATATTACAGGTGTGTTACCTATGATGATGTTGATATTACAGGTGTGTTACCTATGATGATGTTGATATTACAGGTGTGTTACCTATGATGATGTTGATATTACAGGTGTGTTACCTATGATGATGTTGATATTACAGGTGTGTTTACTATGATGATGTTGATATTACAGGTGTGTTACCTATGATGATGTTGATATTACAGGTGTGTTACCTATGATGATGTTGATATTACAGGTGTGTTACCTATGATGATGTTGATATTACAGGTGTGTTACCTATGATGATGTTGATATTACAGGTGTGTTACCTATGATGATGTTGATATTACAGGTGTGTTACTATGATGATGTTGATATTACAGGTGTGTTACCTATGATGATGTTGATATTACAGGTGTGTATTATGATGATGTTGATATTACAGGTGTGTTACTATGATGATGTTGATATTACAGGTGTGTTACCTATGATGATGTTGATATTACAGGTGTGTTACCTATGATGATGTTGATATTACAGGTGTGTTACCTATGATGATGTTGATATTACAGGTGTGTTACCTATGATGATGTTGATATTACAGGTGTGTTACTATGATGATGTTGATATTACAGGTGTGTTACCTATGATGATGTTGATATTACAGGTGTGTTACCTATGATGATGTTGATATTACAGGTGTGTTACCTATGATGATGTTGATATTACAGGTGTGTATCTATGATGATGTTGATATTACAGGTGTGTACTATGATGATGTTGATATTACAGGTGTGTTACCTATGATGATGTTGATATTACAGGTGTGTTACCTATGATGATGTTGATATTACAGGTGTGTTACCTATGATGATGTTGATATTACAGGTGTGTACTATGATGATGTTGATATTACAGGTGTGTTACCTATGATGATGTTGATATTACAGGTGTGTTACCTATGATGATGTTGATATTACAGGTGTGTATCTATGATGATGTTGATATTACAGGTGTGTTACCTATGATGATGTTGATATTACAGGTGTGTTACCTATGATGATGTTGATATTACAGGTGTGTTACCTATGATGATGTTGATATTACAGGTGTGTTACCTATGATGATGTTGATATTACAGGTGTGTTACCTATGATGATGTTGATATTACAGGTGTGTTACCTATGATGATGTTGATATTACAGGTGTGTTACCTATGATGATGTTGATATTACAGGTGTGTTACCTATGATGATGTTGATATTACAGGTGTGTTACCTATGATGATGTTGATATTACAGGTGTGTTACCTATGATGATGTTGATATTACAGGTGTGTTACCTATGATGATGTTGATATTACAGGTGTGTTACCTATGATGATGTTGATATTACAGGTGTGTTACCTATGATGATGTTGATATTACAGGTGTGTTACCTATGATGATGTTGATATTACAGGTGTGTTACCTATGATGATGTTGATATTACAGGTGTGTTACCTATGATGATGTTGATATTACAGGTGTGTTACCTATGATGATGTTGATATTACAGGTGTGTACTATGATGATGTTGATATTACAGGTGTGTTACCTATGATGATGTTGATATTACAGGTGTGTTACCTATGATGATGTTGATATTACAGGTGTGTTACCTATGATGATGTTGATATTACAGGTGTGTTACCTATGATGATGTTGATATTACAGGTGTGTTACCTATGATGATGTTGATATTACAGGTGTGTATTATGATGATGTTGATATTACAGGTGTGTTACCTATGATGATGTTGATATTACAGGTGTGTTACCTATGATGATGTTGATATTACAGGTGTGTTACCTATGATGATGTTGATATTACAGGTGTGTTACCTATGATGATGTTGATATTACAGGTGTGTATCTATGATGATGTTGATATTACAGGTGTGTTACCTATGATGATGTTGATATTACAGGTGTGTTACCTATGATGATGTTGATATTACAGGTGTGTATTATGATGATGTTGATATTACAGGTGTGTTACCTATGATGATGTTGATATTACAGGTGTGTACTTATGATGATGTTGATATTACAGGTGTGTTACCTATGATGATGTTGATATTACAGGTGTGTTACCTATGATGATGTTGATATTACAGGTGTGTTACCTATGATGATGTTGATATTACAGGTGTGTACTATGATGATGTTGATATTACAGGTGTGTTACCTATGATGATGTTGATATTACAGGTGTGTTACCTATGATGATGTTGATATTACAGGTGTGTATTATGATGATGTTGATATTACAGGTGTGTTACCTATGATGATGTTGATATTACAGGTGTGTACCTATGATGATGTTGATATTACAGGTGTGTTATCTATGATGATGTTGATATTACAGGTGTGTTACTATGATGATGTTGATATTACAGGTGTGTTACCTATGATGATGTTGATATTACAGGTGTGTTACCTATGATGATGTTGATATTACAGGTGTGTTACCTATGATGATGTTGATATTACAGGTGTGTTACCTATGATGATGTTGATATTACAGGTGTGTTACCTATGATGATGTTGATATTACAGGTGTGTTACCTATGATGATGTTGATATTACAGGTGTGTTACCTATGATGATGTTGATATTACAGGTGTGTTACCTATGATGATGTTGATATTACAGGTGTGTACTATGATGATGTTGATATTACAGGTGTGTTACCTATGATGATGTTGATATTACAGGTGTGTATCTATGATGATGTTGATATTACAGGTGTGTATCTATGATGATGTTGATATTACAGGTGTGTTACCTATGATGATGTTGATATTACAGGTGTGTTACCTATGATGATGTTGATATTACAGGTGTGTTACCTATGATGATGTTGATATTACAGGTGTGTTACCTATGATGATGTTGATATTACAGGTGTGTTACCTATGATGATGTTGATATTACAGGTGTGTATTATGATGATGTTGATATTACAGGTGTGTTACCTATGATGATGTTGATATTACAGGTGTGTTACCTATGATGATGTTGATATTACAGGTGTGTATCTATGATGATGTTGATATTACAGGTGTGTATCTATGATGATGTTGATATTACAGGTGTGTTACCTATGATGATGTTGATATTACAGGTGTGTTACCTATGATGATGTTGATATTACAGGTGTGTTACCTATGATGATGTTGATATTACAGGTGTGTTACCTATGATGATGTTGATATTACAGGTGTGTATTATGATGATGTTGATATTACAGGTGTGTTACCTATGATGATGTTGATATTACAGGTGTGTTACCTATGATGATGTTGATATTACAGGTGTGTACTATGATGATGTTGATATTACAGGTGTGTATCTATGATGATGTTGATATTACAGGTGTGTTACCTATGATGATGTTGATATTACAGGTGTGTATCTATGATGATGTTGATATTACAGGTGTGTTACCTATGATGATGTTGATATTACAGGTGTGTTACCTATGATGATGTTGATATTACAGGTGTGTATTATGATGATGTTGATATTACAGGTGTGTTACCTATGATGATGTTGATATTACAGGTGTGTATTATGATGATGTTGATATTACAGGTGTGTTACCTATGATGATGTTGATATTACAGGTGTGTTACCTATGATGATGTTGATATTACAGGTGTGTTACCTATGATGATGTTGATATTACAGGTGTGTTACCTATGATGATGTTGATATTACAGGTGTGTTACTATGATGATGTTGATATTACAGGTGTGTTACCTATGATGATGTTGATATTACAGGTGTGTACCTATGATGATGTTGATATTACAGGTGTGTATTATGATGATGTTGATATTACAGGTGTGTTACCTATGATGATGTTGATATTACAGGTGTGTTACCTATGATGATGTTGATATTACAGGTGTGTATTATGATGATGTTGATATTACAGGTGTGTTACCTATGATGATGTTGATATTACAGGTGTGTTACCTATGATGATGTTGATATTACAGGTGTGTTACCTATGATGATGTTGATATTACAGGTGTGTTACCTATGATGATGTTGATATTACAGGTGTGTTACCTATGATGATGTTGATATTACAGGTGTGTTACCTATGATGATGTTGATATTACAGGTGTGTTACCTATGATGATGTTGATATTACAGGTGTGTACTATGATGATGTTGATATTACAGGTGTGTATTATGATGATGTTGATATTACAGGTGTGTTACCTATGATGATGTTGATATTACAGGTGTGTTACCTATGATGATGTTGATATTACAGGTGTGTTACCTATGATGATGTTGATATTACAGGTGTGTTACCTATGATGATGTTGATATTACAGGTGTGTTACCTATGATGATGTTGATATTACAGGTGTGTTACCTATGATGATGTTGATATTACAGGTGTGTTACCTATGATGATGTTGATATTACAGGTGTGTTACCTATGATGATGTTGATATTACAGGTGTGTTACCTATGATGATGTTGATATTACAGGTGTGTATTATGATGATGTTGATATTACAGGTGTGTATTATGATGATGTTGATATTACAGGTGTGTATTATGATGATGTTGATATTACAGGTGTGTTACCTATGATGATGTTGATATTACAGGTGTGTTACCTATGATGATGTTGATATTACAGGTGTGTTACCTATGATGATGTTGATATTACAGGTGTGTTACCTATGATGATGTTGATATTACAGGTGTGTTACCTATGATGATGTTGATATTACAGGTGTGTTACCTATGATGATGTTGATATTACAGGTGTGTATTATGATGATGTTGATATTACAGGTGTGTTACCTATGATGATGTTGATATTACAGGTGTGTTACCTATGATGATGTTGATATTACAGGTGTGTATTATGATGATGTTGATATTACAGGTGTGTTACCTATGATGATGTTGATATTACAGGTGTGTATTATGATGATGTTGATATTACAGGTGTGTATTATGATGATGTTGATATTACAGGTGTGTTACCTATGATGATGTTGATATTACAGGTGTGTTACCTATGATGATGTTGATATTACAGGTGTGTATTATGATGATGTTGATATTACAGGTGTGTTACCTATGATGATGTTGATATTACAGGTGTGTTACCTATGATGATGTTGATATTACAGGTGTGTACTATGATGATGTTGATATTACAGGTGTGTATTATGATGATGTTGATATTACAGGTGTGTATTATGATGATGTTGATATTACAGGTGTGTACTTATGATGATGTTGATATTACAGGTGTGTTACCTATGATGATGTTGATATTACAGGTGTGTTACCTATGATGATGTTGATATTACAGGTGTGTATTATGATGATGTTGATATTACAGGTGTGTAACATATGATGATGTTGATATTACAGGTGTGTTACCTATGATGATGTTGATATTACAGGTGTGTTACCTATGATGATGTTGATATTACAGGTGTGTTACCTATGATGATGTTGATATTACAGGTGTGTTACCTATGATGATGTTGATATTACAGGTGTGTATTATGATGATGTTGATATTACAGGTGTGTATTATGATGATGTTGATATTACAGGTGTGTATTATGATGATGTTGATATTACAGGTGTGTATTATGATGATGTTGATATTACAGGTGTGTTACCTATGATGATGTTGATATTACAGGTGTGTTACCTATGATGATGTTGATATTACAGGTGTGTATTATGATGATGTTGATATTACAGGTGTGTATTATGATGATGTTGATATTACAGGTGTGTTACCTATGATGATGTTGATATTACAGGTGGGTTACCTATGATGATGTTGATATTACAGGTGTGTTACCTATGATGATGTTGATATTACAGGTGTGTATTATGATGATGTTGATATTACAGGTGTGTTACCTATGATGATGTTGTGTTGCTCTGGGGCTCCGGAGTGGGCGTTTCCCATCAGGTTGTCTTGGATCTGATAGGCTGCCAGGTCAAACAGATCCAAATAGTCTTCTACTGGGTAACGGTCGTGGAACCCCTCACTCAGACGGATTATACCTGGAGGGAGGGAGGGAGAGAGGGAGGAGAGAGATGGAGGGAGGATAGAGGGAGGAGGCAGGGAGGGAGGGAATAGAGGGAGGAGAGAGGGAGGAGAGATGGAGGAAGGAGAGAGGGAGGAGAGATTTAGGGAGGATAGAGGGAGGAGAGATGGAGGGAGAGAGGAGGGAGGGAGGAGGGAGGAGAGAGGGAGGGAGGGAGGAGGGAGGAGAGAGGGAGGGAGAGATGGAGGGAGGAGAGAGGGAGGAGAGAGGGAGGGAGAGATGGAGGGAGGAGAGAGGGAGGGAGAGATGGAGGGAGAGATGGAGGGAGGAGAGAGGGAGGGAGGGAGGAGGGAGGAGAGAGGGAGGGAGGGAGGAGGGAGGAGAGAGTGAGGGAGGGAGGAGGGAGGAGAGAGGGAGGAGAGAGGGAGGGAGGGAGGATAGAGGGAGGAGAGAGGGAGGGAGGGAGGAGAGAGGGAGGAAGGGAGGAGGGAGGAGGGAGGGAGGGAGGAGGGAGGAGAGAGGGAGGAAGGGAGGAGGGAGGAGAGAGGGAGGGAGGGAGAGATGGAGGGAGGGAGAGATGGAGGGAGGGAGGATAGAGGGAGGAGAGAGGGAGGGAGGGAGGAGGGAGGAGAGAGGGAGGAAGGGAGGACGGAGGAGAGAGGGAGGAAGGGAGGAGGGAGGAGAGAGGGAGGAAGGGAGGAGGGAGGAGAGAGGGAGGAAGGGAGGAGGGAGGAGAGAGGGAGGGAGGGAGGAGGGAGGAGAGAGGGAGGAGAGAGTGAGGGAGGGAGGGAGAGATGGAGGAAGAGAGGAGAGAGGGAGTGAGGAGAGGGAGGGAGGAGAGAGGGGAGACGGAGGGAGGGAACGGCGGGAGAACAAAAGAGAACGATAGACAAAGAATGATAGAGAGAGAGAAAGAGAAAAAAAGAGGGAGAACGCAACGTTAGTAAATGTCACTCTCCTCAAGTCATTCATAGATAGTAAAACCGCTCAGCGGGTCGACAGTTTTAGTCCAAATCAAAGCACTACCTGACATGTTGTGCTTCACGTAAACCCACAGGGTCAGCTTGATCTATACAGGAACATCTGTCTGTTTCTCGTCACAGTGACACAGAAATACCAGGCTATAGCCTGAGAGTCGCAGGGCCAGGTGAGATACTGGTTCACTGTTATCAGCAGACTGATATGATTATACACATAGGAGGCGTTCCAAATGGAATCCTTTCCCCCTAGGTAGTGCACTACTTTTGACAAGAGTCTATTGGGAAAAGGGTTCCATTTGAGAGATATACATACAGTATAACACGGCAGTTAGTTTTCCCCAGGATTAGAGGCTGACCTCAGAATTAGAGACCTTTATATACACAATATGACACTACAGTTAGTTTTCCCCAGGATTAGAGGCTTTATACAGTATAAAACAGCTGTTAGTTTCCCCCAGGATTAGAGGCTTTATACAGTATAAAACCACTGTTAGTTTCCCCCAGGATTAGAGGCTTTATACAGTATAAAACGGCTGTTAGTTTCCCCCAGGATTAGAGGCTTTATACAGTATAAAACGGCTGTTAGTTTTCACCAGGATTAGAGGCTGACCTCAGGATTAGAGGCTTTGTGGTTCGACAGTATAAACCACTACCCTGTTAAACAATAAACACCTTGAATTGTAAATCCTCACCACAATGTAGGGTTTATCAGTTTAAGTGTCCCTGGCTAACAATGCTAGTTTCCTGATGCTCGGTTGCAGTGCACAGTCTCGTTAGCAGGTTGACGTTATTGTCATGAGTCCTGCCCTGGAGGCAAAACTGAGCTGTATACATGGGCCAGATGCTAACACTAAAATTACATTATAGTAGAGAGAGAAAGAGGAGAGAGAAGAGAGAGAAGGAAAAAGAGAGAGAAGGAGAGAGGGGGAGAGAGCGAGATAGAATGAGAGAGAGAGAGAGAGAGGGGAGGAAAGAGAGAGAGAGAGAGAGAGGGGAGGAAAGAGAGAGAGAGAGGAGGAGGGAGGGGGGGAGAAAGAGGTGGGAGGGGGGGGAGAGAGAGAGAGAAGGAGAGGGAGAGAGAGAGAGAGAGAGAGAGAGAGAGAGAGAGAGAGAGAGAGAGAGAGAGAGAGAGAGAGAGGGGGTGAGAGAGAGAGAGAGAGAGAGAGAGAGAGGAGGGAGAGAGAGAGAGGAGGGAGAGAGAGAGAGGAAGAGGGAGAGAGAGAGAGGGGGTCGGAAGAGAGAGAGGGGGGGAGGAAGAGGACGAGTCTAACTAAAGACCACAATAACTCAGAGTCCTGAACCAGACCACACACACACACACACACACACAGGGTTGGAGCGTGAACGGAACTACAACTAAAGGAAACAAATAGAACAAAAGCCAAAAGCTGCAAATCTCATTTCCTGTTTTGAAGAGATTTTCTAGAACCAGTTTCTCATTCAGGTCAACTGGGATTTCACCATGACTCCCCGTTCTGTTTCCACACGGCTATAACTTCCCATATCGTCCCATCTGTGGCGGCTGCTAGGCTTTCACCATTACAGAGGCACATGGAGAGAACAGCACATGATAGAGTCATACACAGAGCGATGAACTCAACACATTCTCCAACGCCCCCAGATCTGTCAAACAGGACAACAGGCTATCAAAGAAACTGTGTTTATAACAGGAGAACAGGTTATTAAATCTCTGTGTTTATAACAGGAGAACAGGTTATTAAATCTCCGTGTTTATAACAGGAGAACAGGTTATTAAATCTCCGTGTTTATAACAGGAGAACAGGTTATTAAATCTCTGTGTTTATAACAGGAGAACAGGTTATTAAATCTCTGTGTTTATAACAGGAGAACAGGTTATTAAATCTCTGGGTTTATAACAGGACAACAGGCTATCAAAGAAACTGTGTTTATAACAGGACACCAGGCTATCAAAGAAACTGTGTTTATAACAGGACACCAGGCTATCAAAGAAACTGTGTTTATAACAGGACAACAGGCTATCAAAGAAACTGTGTTTATAACAGGAGAACAGGTTATTAAATCTCCGTGTTTATAACAGAAGAACAGGTTATTAAATCTCCGTGTTTATAACAGGAGAACAGGTTATTAAATCTCTGTGTTTATAACAGGAGAACAGGTTATTAAATCTGTGTTTATAACAGGAGAACAGGTTATTAAATCTCCGTGTTTATAACAGGAGAACAGGTTATTAAATCTCTGTGTTTATAACAGGAGAACAGGTTATTAAATCTGTGTTTATAACAGGAGAACAGGTTATTAAATCTGTGTTTATAACAGGAGAACAGGTTATTAAATCTCTGTGTTTATAACAGGAGAACAGGTTATTAAATCTCTGTGTTTATAACAGGAGAACAGGTTATTAAATCTCTGTGTTTATAACAGGAGAACAGGTTATTAAATCTCTGTGTTTATAACAGGACAACAGGCTATCAAAGAAACTGTGTTTATAACAGGAGAACAGGTTATTAAATCTGTGTTTATAACAGGAGAACAGGTTATTAAATCTCTGTGTTTATAACAGGAGAACAGGTTATTAAATCTCTGTGTTTATAACAGGAGAACAGGTTATTAAATCTCCGTGTTTATAACAGGAGAACAGGTTATTAAATCTCCGTTTTTATAACAGGAGAACAGGTTATTAAAGAAACTGTGTTTATAACAGGACAACAGGTTATTAAATCTCTGTCACGATCGTCAAAGGGAGAGAGAGAGGACCAAGGCGCAGCGCGTGAAAAATACATCTTCTCTTTATTATCAGAGGGAAAACGAAACAAAACAACAAACAGACGACCGTGAAGCTATAAATCTAGATAGTACTGACACAAACACTACACATAGACACAGACAATTACCCACAAAAAAACCTAGTGCCTATGGCTGCCTTAAATATGGCTCCCAATCAGAGACAATTAATGACATCTGTCTCTGATTGAGAACCCTTCAGGCAACCATAGACACAGCTAGACTTCTATACTAAACATAAACCCAACTACTCTAATAAACCCCCTAACCCTTACAACCACCCTAGACACTACAAAAAACACATACATTCCCCATGTCACACCCTGACCTAACTAAAATAATTAAGAAAACAAAGATAACTAAGGCCAGGGTGTGACAATCTCCGTGTTTATAACAGGAGAACAGGTTATTAAATCTCTGTGTTTATAACAGGAGAACAGGTTATTAAATCTCTGTGTTTATAACAGGAGAACAGGTTATTAAATCTGTGTTTATAACAGGAGAACAGGTTATTAAATCTGTGTTTATAACAGGAGAACAGGTTATTAAATCTGTGTTTATAACAGGAGAACAGGTTATTAAATCTGTGTTTATAACAGGAGAACAGGTTATTAAATCTGTGTTTATAACAGGAGAACAGGTTATTAAATCTCCGTGTTTATAACAGGACACCAGGCTATCAAATAAACTGTGTTTATAACAGGACAACAGGCTATCAAATAAACTGTGTTTATAACAGGACAACAGGTTATTAAATATGTTTATAACAGGAGAACAGGTTATTAAATCTGTGTTTATAACAGGAGAACAGGTTATTAAATCTCTGTGTTTATAACAGGAGAACAGGTTATTAAATCTCTGTGTTTATAACAGGAGAACAGGTTATTAAATCTGTGTTTATAACAGGATAACAGACTATCAAGGCCCTGTGTTAATAACAGACTATCAAGGCCCTGTGTTAATAACAGGAGAACAGACTATCAAGGCCCTGTGTTAATAACAGGAGAACAGACTATCAAGGCCCTGTGTTAATAACAGACTATCAAGGCCCTGTGTTAATAACAGGAGAACAGACTATCAAGGCCCTGTGTTAATAACAGGATAACAGACTATCAAGGCCCTGTGTTAATAACAGGATAACAGACTATCAAGGCCCTGTGTTAATAACAGGAGAACAGACTATCAAGGCCCTGTGTTAATAACAGACTATCAAGGCCCTGTGTTAATAACAGGAGAACAGACTATCAAGGCCCTGTGTTAATAACAGGAGAACAGACTATCAAGGCCCTGTGTTAATAACAGGATAACAGACTATCAAGGCCCTGTGTTAATAACAGACTATCAAGGCCCTGTGTTAATAACAGACTATCAAGGCCCTGTGTTAATAACAGACTATCAAGGCCCTGTGTTAATAACAGACTATCAAGGCCCTGTGTTAATAACAGGAGAACAGACTATCAAGGCCCTGTGTTAATAACAGACTATCAAGGCCCTGTGTTAATAACAGACTATCAAGGCCCTGTGTTAATAACAGACTATCAAGGCCCTGTGTTAATAACAGACTATCAAGGCCCTGTGTTAATAACAGACTATCAAGGCCCTGTGTTAATAACAGACTATCAAGGCCCTGTGTTAATAACAGACTATCAAGGCCCTGTGTTAATAACAGACTATCAAGGCCCTGTGTTAATAACAGACTATCAAGGCCCTGTGTTAATAACAGACTATCAAGGCCCTGTGTTAATAACAGACTATCAAGGCCCTGTGTTAATAACAGGAGAACAGACTATCAAGGCCCTGTGTGTATAACAGACTATCAAGGCCCTGTGTTAATAACAGACTATCAAGGCCCTGTGTTAATAACAGGAGAACAGACTATCAAGGCCCTGTGTTAATAACAGACTATCAAGGCCCTGTGTTAATAACAGACTATCAAGGCCCTGTGTTAATAACAGACTATCAAGGCCCTGTGTTAATAACAGACTATCAAGGCCCTGTGTTAATAACAGGAGAACAGACTATCAAGGCCCTGTGTTAATAACAGGATAACAGACTATCAAGGCCCTGTGTTAATAACAGACTATCAAGGCCCTGTGTTTATAACAGGAGAACAGACTATCAAGGCCCTGTGTTAATAACAGGAGAACAGACTATCAAGGCCCTGTGTTAATAACAGGATAACAGACTATCAAGGCCCTGTGTTAATAACAGGAGAACAGACTATCAAGGCCCTGTGTTAATAACAGACTATCAAGGCCCTGTGTTAATAACAGACTATCAAGGCCCTGTGTTAATAACAGACTATCAAGGCCCTGTGTTAATAACAGGAGAACAGACTATCAAGGCCCTGTGTTAATAACAGGAGAACAGACTATCAAGGCCCTGTGTTAATAACAGGAGAACAGACTATCAAGGCCCTGTGTTAATAACAGACTATCAAGGCCCTGTGTTTATAACAGGAGAACAGACTATCAAGGCCCTGTGTTAATAACAGACTATCAAGGCCCTGTGTTAATAACAGGAGAACAGACTATCAAGGCCCTGTGTTAATAACAGGAGAACAGACTATCAAGGCCCTGTGTTTAAACAGGATAACAGACTATCAAGGCCCTGTGTTAATAACAGACTATCAAGGCCCTGTGTTAATAACAGACTATCAAGGCCCTGTGTTAATAACAGACTATCAAGGCCCTGTGTTAATAACAGACTATCAAGGCCCTGTGTTAATAACAGACTATCAAGGCCCTGTGTTAATAACAGGAGAACAGACTATCAAGGCCCTGTGTTAATAACAGACTATCAAGGCCCTGTGTTAATAACAGACTATCAAGGCCCTGTGTTAATAACAGACTATCAAGGCCCTGTGTTAATAACAGGAGAACAGACTATCAAGGCCCTGTGTTAATAACAGACTATCAAGGCCCTGTGTTAATAACAGACTATCAAGGCCCTGTGTTAATAACAGACTATCAAGGCCCTGTGTTAATAACAGGATAACAGACTATCAAGGCCCTGTGTTAATAACAGACTATCAAGGCCCTGTGTTAATAACAGACTATCAAGGCCCTGTGTTAATAACAGGATAACAGACTATCAAGGCCCTGTGTTAATAACAGACTATCAAGGCCCTGTGTTAATAACAGGAGAACAGACTATCAAGGCCCTGTGTTAATAACAGACTATCAAGGCCCTGTGTTAATAACAGGAGAACAGACTATCAAGGCCCTGTGTTAATAACAGACTATCAAGGCCCTGTGTTAATAACAGACTATCAAGGCCCTGTGTTAATAACAGGAGAACAGACTATCAAGGCCCTGTGTTAATAACAGACTATCAAGGCCCTGTGTTAATAACAGGAGAACAGACTATCAAGGCCCTGTGTTAATAACAGACTATCAAGGCCCTGTGTTAATAACAGGAGAACAGACTATCAAGGCCCTGTGTTAATAACAGGATAACAGACTATCAAGGCCCTGTGTTAATAACAGACTATCAAGGCCCTGTGTTAATAACAGACTATCAAGGCCCTGTGCTAATAACAGACTATCAAGGCCCTGTGTTAATAACAGGAGAACAGACTATCAAGGCCCTGTGTTAATAACAGACTATCAAGGCCCTGTGTTTATAACAGGAGAACAGACTATCAAGGCCCTGTGTTAATAACAGGAGAACAGACTATCAAGGCCCTGTGTTAATAACAGACTATCAAGGCCCTGTGTTAATAACAGGAGAACAGACTATCAAGGCCCTGTGTTAATAACAGGAGAACAGACTATCAAGGCCCTGTGTTTATAACAGGAGAACAGACTATCAAGGCCCTGTGTTAATAACAGGAGAACAGACTATCAAGGCCCTGTGTTAATAACAGACTATCAAGGCCCTGTGTTAATAACAGACTATCAAGGCCCTGTGTTAATAACAGGAGAACAGACTATCAAGGCCCTGTGTTAATAACAGGATAACAGACTATCAAGGCCCTGTGTTAATAACAGACTATCAAGGCCCTGTGTTAATAACAGACTATCAAGGCCCTGTGTTAATAACAGACTATCAAGGCCCTGTGTTAATAACAGACTATCAAGGCCCTGTGTTAATAACAGGAGAACAGACTATCAAGGCCCTGTGTTAATAACAGGAGAACAGACTATCAAGGCCCTGTGTTAATAACAGGATAACAGACTATCAAGGCCCTGTGTTTATAACAGGAGAACAGACTATCAAGGCCCTGTGTTAATAACAGGAGAACAGACTATCAAGGCCCTGTGTTAATAACAGGATAACAGACTATCAAGGCCCTGTGTTAATAACAGACTATCAAGGCCCTGTGTTAATAACAGGAGAACAGACTATCAAGGCCCTGTGTTAATAACAGACTATCAAGGCCCTGTGTTAATAACAGGAGAACAGACTATCAAGGCCCTGTGTTAATAACAGACTATCAAGGCCCTGTGTTAATAACAGACTATCAAGGCCCTGTGTTAATAACAGGAGAACAGACTATCAAGGCCCTGTGTTAATAACAGGAGAACAGACTATCAAGGCCCTGTGTTAATAACAGGATAACAGACTATCAAGGCCCTGTGTTAATAACAGACTATCAAGGCCCTGTGTTAATAACAGACTATCAAGGCCCTGTGTTAATAACAGACTATCAAGGCCCTGTGTTAATAACAGGAGAACAGACTATCAAGGCCCTGTGTTAATAACAGACTATCAAGGCCCTGTGTTAATAACAGACTATCAAGGCCCTGTGTTAATAACAGACTATCAAGGCCCTGTGTTAATAACAGGATAACAGACTATCAAGGCCCTGTGTTAATAACAGACTATCAAGGCCCTGTGTTAATAACAGACTATCAAGGCCCTGTGTTAATAACAGGATAACAGACTATCAAGGCCCTGTGTTAATAACAGACTATCAAGGCCCTGTGTTAATAACAGGAGAACAGACTATCAAGGCCCTGTGTTAATAACAGACTATCAAGGCCCTGTGTTAATAACAGGAGAACAGACTATCAAGGCCCTGTGTTAATAACAGACTATCAAGGCCCTGTGTTAATAACAGACTATCAAGGCCCTGTGTTAATAACAGGAGAACAGACTATCAAGGCCCTGTGTTAATAACAGACTATCAAGGCCCTGTGTTAATAACAGGAGAACAGACTATCAAGGCCCTGTGTTAATAACAGACTATCAAGGCCCTGTGTTAATAACAGGAGAACAGACTATCAAGGCCCTGTGTTAATAACAGGATAACAGACTATCAAGGCCCTGTGTTAATAACAGACTATCAAGGCCCTGTGTTAATAACAGACTATCAAGGCCCTGTGCTAATAACAGACTATCAAGGCCCTGTGTTAATAACAGGAGAACAGACTATCAAGGCCCTGTGTTAATAACAGACTATCAAGGCCCTGTGTTTATAACAGGAGAACAGACTATCAAGGCCCTGTGTTAATAACAGGAGAACAGACTATCAAGGCCCTGTGTTAATAACAGACTATCAAGGCCCTGTGTTAATAACAGGAGAACAGACTATCAAGGCCCTGTGTTAATAACAGGAGAACAGACTATCAAGGCCCTGTGTTTATAACAGGAGAACAGACTATCAAGGCCCTGTGTTAATAACAGGAGAACAGACTATCAAGGCCCTGTGTTAATAACAGACTATCAAGGCCCTGTGTTAATAACAGACTATCAAGGCCCTGTGTTAATAACAGGAGAACAGACTATCAAGGCCCTGTGTTAATAACAGGATAACAGACTATCAAGGCCCTGTGTTAATAACAGACTATCAAGGCCCTGTGTTAATAACAGACTATCAAGGCCCTGTGTTAATAACAGACTATCAAGGCCCTGTGTTAATAACAGACTATCAAGGCCCTGTGTTAATAACAGGAGAACAGACTATCAAGGCCCTGTGTTAATAACAGGAGAACAGACTATCAAGGCCCTGTGTTAATAACAGGATAACAGACTATCAAGGCCCTGTGTTTATAACAGGAGAACAGACTATCAAGGCCCTGTGTTAATAACAGGAGAACAGACTATCAAGGCCCTGTGTTAATAACAGGATAACAGACTATCAAGGCCCTGTGTTAATAACAGACTATCAAGGCCCTGTGTTAATAACAGGAGAACAGACTATCAAGGCCCTGTGTTAATAACAGACTATCAAGGCCCTGTGTTAATAACAGGAGAACAGACTATCAAGGCCCTGTGTTAATAACAGACTATCAAGGCCCTGTGTTAATAACAGACTATCAAGGCCCTGTGTTAATAACAGGAGAACAGACTATCAAGGCCCTGTGTTAATAACAGGAGAACAGACTATCAAGGCCCTGTGTTAATAACAGGAGAACAGACTATCAAGGCCCTGTGTTAATAACAGGAGAACAGACTATCAAGGCCCTGTGTTAATAACAGACTATCAAGGCCCTGTGTTAATAACAGGAGAACAGACTATCAAGGCCCTGTTTTAATAACAGACTATCAAGGCCCTGTTTTAATAACAGACTATCAAGGCCCTGTGTTAATAACAGACTATCAAGGCCCTGTGTTAATAACAGGAGAACAGACTATCAAGGCCCTGTGTTAATAACAGACTATCAAGGCCCTGTGTTAATAACAGACTATCAAGGCCCTGTGTTAATAACAGGAGAACAGACTATCAAGGCCCTGTGTTAATAACAGACTATCAAGGCCCTGTGTTAATAACAGACTATCAAGGCCCTGTGTTAATAACAGGATAACAGACTATCAAGGCCCTGTGTTAATAACAGACTATCAAGGCCCTGTGTTAATAACAGACTATCAAGGCCCTGTGTTAATAACAGGAGAACAGACTATCAAGGCCCTGTGTTAATAACAGGAGAACAGACTATCAAGGCCCTGTGTTAATAACAGACTATCAAGGCCCTGTGTTAATAACAGGAGAACAGACTATCAAGGCCCTGTGTTAATAACAGGATAACAGACTATCAAGGCCCTGTGTTAATAACAGACTATCAAGGCCCTGTGTTAATAACAGACTATCAAGGCCCTGTGTTAATAACAGACTATCAAGGCCCTGTGTTTATAACAGGAGAACAGACTATCAAGGCCCTGTGTTAATAACAGGAGAACAGACTATCAAGGCCCTGTGTTAATAACAGACTATCAAGGCCCTGTGTTAATAACAGACTATCAAGGCCCTGTGTTAATAACAGGAGAACAGACTATCAAGGCCCTGTGTTAATAACAGACTATCAAGGCCCTGTGTTAATAACAGACTATCAAGGCCCTGTGTTAATAACAGACTATCAAGGCCCTGTGTTAATAACAGGAGAACAGACTATCAAGGCCCTGTGTTAATAACAGACTATCAAGGCCCTGTGTTAATAACAGGAGAACAGACTATCAAGGCCCTGTGTTAATAACAGGATAACAGACTATCAAGGCCCTGTGTTAATAACAGACTATCAAGGCCCTGTGTTAATAACAGACTATCAAGGCCCTGTGTTAATAACAGACTATCAAGGCCCTGTGTTTATAACAGGAGAACAGACTATCAAGGCCCTGTGTTAATAACAGACTATCAAGGCCCTGTGTTAATAACAGACTATCAAGGCCCTGTGTTAATAACAGACTATCAAGGCCCTGTGTTAATAACAGGAGAACAGACTATCAAGGCCCTGTGTTAATAACAGACTATCAAGGCCCTGTGTTAATAACAGACTATCAAGGCCCTGTGTTAATAACAGGAGAACAGACTATCAAGGCCCTGTGTTAATAACAGACTATCAAGGCCCTGTGTTAATAACAGACTATCAAGGCCCTGTGTTAATAACAGACTATCAAGGCCCTGTGTTAATAACAGACTATCAAGGCCCTGTGTTAATAACAGACTATCAAGGCCCTGTGTTAATAACAGACTATCAAGGCCCTGTGTTAATAACAGACTATCAAGGCCCTGTGTTAATAACAGACTATCAAGGCCCTTTGTTAATAACAGACTATCAAGGCCCTGTGTTAATAACAGACTATCAAGGCCCTGTGTTAATAACAGGAGAACAGACTATCAAGGCCCTGTGTTAATAACAGGAGAACAGACTATCAAGGCCCTGTGTTAATAACAGGAGAACAGACTATCAAGGCCCTGTGTGTATAACTTCCACCTCTACACACACACACACACAGACTGTTGGGTTTGTACTGTAGCGTTTGACAGGATATCTAAATACCACCACAACAGGAAACAACAGGAAACCGTGGGTTTATTTATACTCCACGTACATTACATTTACATTTACATTTTAGTCATTTAGCAGAAGCTCTTATCCAGAGCGACTTACAGTAGAGTGCATACATTTTACATTTTTACATTTTATTACATTTACATACTGAGACAAGGATATCCCTACCGGCAAAACCCTCCCTAACCCGGACGACGCTATGCCAATTGTGCGTCGCCCCACGGACCTCTCGGTCGCGGCCGGCTGCGACAGAGCCTGGGCGCGAACCCAGAGACTCTGGTGGCGCAGCTAGCACTGTAGACACTGTAGTGGTCTAGTGCCCTAGACCACTACGCCACCCGGGAGACACACACCCGCAAGGCACATACACACACACACCCGCAAGGCACATACACACACATACACCCCCCCCCGCAGATACTCTTATCCAGAGAAACACACACCTGCACGGCACATTGCAATAGGGCTTCAAAGACTAATGGACTGCTCTGTCCGTTTTTAGTGGCTTTGGCCACATCCCCAAAGTAAGGGCAGTGATGGTGCCAGGGTTGGCTCTAGCCTTTTGGGGGCCCTAAGCAAGATTTGGTTTGGGGGGCCCCCCACCTCACAGCAAAACATTTTAATGTCACCCCCCTTCTTGATGGTGGAATGAAACGTAAACGTTTTAAAGCAAATATCTTGCAATTCTAGAAAAATAAATATGACTTATGCCATGTTAATATGATATTTGAGTTAGAAATCAATGGGGGGGGGGGGGGGGTCAGGGCCCCCCGGTCGGTATTCGGCCATGATTACTACATGTTTAGGTGTAAAAATTGTTAGCTGACATGGCTAATCTTCTTTTTGGGGGTCAGGGGCCCGCTTATGTCACACCTGGACCTGGCATACATAGTATATACAGTATATACAGTACATAGTATATACAGTATATAGTATATAAAGTACTGGTTTTTAATATAATATAAATATAAACTGGTTTTTATAAATGTTTGCAAATTTATGAAAAAAACTAAACATAAATACCTTATTTACATAAGGAGACTAGTCAGGATCGAGGGAAAGATAAACGGAGCAAAGTACAGAGAGATCCTTGATGAAAACCTGCTCCAGAGCACTCAGGACCTCAGACTGGGGTAAAGGTTAACCTTCCAACAGGACAACAACCCTAAACACACAGCCAAGACAACACAGGAGCGGCTTTGGGACAAGTTTCTGAATGTCCTTGAGGGGCCCAGCCAGAGCCTGGACTTGAACCCGATCTAACATCTCTGAAGAGACCTGAAAATAGCTGTGCAGCGACGCTCCCCATCCAACCTGACAGAGCTTGAGAGGATCTGCAGAGAAGAATGGGAGAAACTCCCCAAATACAGGTGTGTCAAGCTTGTAGCGTCATACCCAAGAAGACTCGAGGCTGTAATCGCTGGCAAAGGTGCTTCAACAAAGTACTGAGTAAAGGCTCTGAATACTTATGCAAATGTGATATTTAAGTTTATTATTTTTTATAACTTTGCAAAAATGTCTAAAAACCATAGTGTTTTTTTCTTAGACACTATGGGATATTGTGATGTCATTATGGGGTATTTTTTTTATTTAATCCATTTTAGAATAAGGCTGTAACGTAACAAAATGTGGAAAAAGTCAAAGGGTCTGAATACTTTCCGAAGGCTCTGTATATACTATATAAAAAATAAAACTGTGAAACATTATCATCTAAAATTGTCTGAATGCAGTTTTCTTGAGAAGCACCATACCTTGAAAACCCTGTAAAATACCCTGTAAAATACCCTGTAAAATACCCTGTAAAATACTCATTACAAGCTGAAAGTAAAGAAAGAAGGAAAGAGGTTTCCTGATTAACATTCAAGTGGAACATAATTCCCACAACCCAGTTCATGCTGTGTATCTGGATAACTCTCCATTAATTGATCTAGTTCTGTAATACCTATTCAGCTCCACACACACACACCATCCAGCCTCCTCGGCTCCAGCAAGGTCAAGGGTCATGCAAAGCTGTTTAAGCTGTTAACTACTGTGTGTGTGTGTGTGTGTGTGTGTGTGTGTGTGTGTGTGTGTGTGTGTGTGTGTGTGTGTGTGTGTGTGTGTGTGTGTGTGTGTGTGTGTGACTGTGTGTGACTGTGTGTGTGTGTGTTTGTGATTGTGTGTGTGTGTGTGTGTGTGTGACTGTGTGTGTGTGTATGACTGTGTGTGTGTATGTGTGTGACTGTGTGTGTGTGTATGACTGTGTGTGTGTGTGTGACTGTGTGTGTGTGACTGTGTGTGTGTGTGTGTGTGTGTGTGTATGACTGTGTGTGTGTGTGTGTGTGTGTGTGTGTGTGTGTGTGTGTGTGTGTGTGTGTGTGTGTGTGTGTGTGTGTGTGTGTGTGTGTGTGTGTGTGTGTGTGTGTGTGTGTGTGTGTGTGTGTGTGTGACTGTGTGTGTGTGTGTCTGTGTGTGTGACTGTGTGTATGACTGTGTGTGTGTGTGTGTGTGTGTGTCTCCAGTAAAACTCACCAAACCTCTTCCTGGTCCACCAGTGAGGCTCTTTGAAGGTGGTGAACCGGACCTCCGGGTGCAGCTGCAGCCTGTCGTACAGGTCTGTGGTGCCACACTTCGGCTGGCCTATGATGTAGAAGTAAGGTAGGCAGCGCATGCGATAGTGTTTCCCCCCGCGGCGGTACAAGTGTTCTCGGAAAGCCTTCCTCAGGTACTCAAACACGGTTCTGAAGCGGCGCGAGTAACGGGCGTAAAGGTTTTTCCTGTAAGGGTCCCTGGTGACATTCCCGGTGTGCTCCTCGTACCAACAAGGGTTCTTGACGTTGGGAAGAAACTTGTGGGGGATAACGGAAAACATCTGTAGAGACGAGAGAAACGGACTGTTAAACCATGGAGCTGAATCACTCACTATCAGTCATTCAGAGACAGATAGACAGAGAGACAGATATACAGAGAGAGAGAGAGACAGAGAGAGAGAGAGAGAGAGAGAGAGAGAGAGAGAGAGACAGGTAGAGAGAGAGAGAGGGGTAGAGAGAGAGAGAGAGAGAGAGAGACAGAGAGAGACAGAGAGAGATACAGAGAGAGACAGAGAGAGAGACAGAGAGAGAGAGAGAGACAGAGAGAGAGAGAGAGACAGAGAGAGAGAGAGAGACAGAGAGAGAGAGAGAGACAGAGAGAGAGAGAGAGAGAGAGAGAGAGAGAGAGACAGAGAGAGAGAGAGAGACAGAGAGAGAGACAGAGAGACAGAGATACAGAGAGAGAGAGACAGGTAGAGAGAGAGAGAGAGAGAGACAGAGAGACAGAGAGAGACAAAAAAAGAGACGGAAAAAGAAGGAACAGCACGTCAGAAATCAGCTCAATGTAATTGAAGAATCCATAGACTCTAACCAATTCTGGGAAAATTGGAAAACACTAAACAAACAACAACACGAAGAATTATCTATCCAAAATGGAGATGTATGGGTAAACCACTTCTCCAATCTTTTTGGCTCTATAACAAAGAATAAAGAACAAAAACATATACATGATCAAATACAAATCCTAGAATCAACTATTAAAGACTACCAGAACCCACTGGATTCTCCAATTACCTTGAATGAGTTACAGGACAAAATAAAAACCCTCCAACCCAAAAAGGCCTGTGGTGTTGATGGTATCCTTAATGAAATGATCAAATATACAGACAACAAATTCCAATTGGCTATACTAAAACTTTTTAACATCGTCCTTAGCTCTGGCATCTTCCCCAATATTTGGAACCAAGGACTGATCACCCCAATCCACAAAAGTGGAGACAAATTTGACCCCAATAACTACCGTGGAATATGCGTCAACAGTAACCTTGGTAAAATCCTCTGCATTATCATTAACAGCAGACTCGTACATTTCCTCAATGAAAACAATGTACTGAGCAAATGTCAAATTGGCTTTTTACCAAATTACCGTACAACAGACCATGTATTCACCCTACACACCCTAATTGACAACCAAACAAACCAAAACAAAGGCAAAGTCTTCTCATGCTTTGTTGATTTCAAAAAAGCCTTCGACTCAATTTGGCATGAGGGTCTGCTATACAAATTGATGGAAAGTGGTGTTGAGGGTAAAACATACAACATTATAAAATCCATGTACACAAACAACAAGTGTGCGGTTATAATTGGCAAAAAACACACACATTTCTTTACACAGGGTCGTGGGGTGAGACAGGGATGCAGCTTAAGCCCCACCCTCTTCAACATATATATCAACGAATTGGCGCGGGCACTAGAACAGTCTGCAGCACCCGGTCTCACCCTACTAGAATCCGAAGTCAAATGTCTACTGTTTGCTGATGATCTGGTGCTTCTGTCACCAACCAAGGAGGGCCTACAGCAGCACCTAGATCTTCTGCACAGATTCTGTCAGAACTGGGCCCTGACAGTAAATCTCAGTAAGACCAAAATAATGGTGTTCCAAAAAAGGTCCAGTCACCAGGACCACAAATTCCATCTAGACACCGTTGCCCTAGAGCACACAAAAAACTATACATACCTCGGCCTAAACATCAGCACCACAGGTAACTTCCACAAAGCTGTGAACGATCTGAGAGACAAGGCAAGAAGGGCCTTCTATGCCATCAAAAGGAACATAAATGTCAACATACCAATTAGGATCTGGCTAAAAATACTTGAATCAGTCATAGAGCCCATTGCCCTTTATGGTTGTGAGGTCTGGGGTCCGCTCACCAACCAAGATTTCACAAAATGGGACAAACACCAAATTGAGACTCTGCATGCAGAATTCTGCAAAAATATCCTCCGTGTACAACGTAGAACACCAAATAATGCATGCAGAGCAGAATTAGGCCGATACCCACTAATTATCAAAATCCAGAAAAGAGCCGTTAAATTCTACAACCACCTAAAAGGAAGCGATTCCCAAACCTTCCATAACAAAGCCATCACCTACAGAGAGATGAACCTGGAGAAGAGTCCCCTAAGCAAGCTGGTCCTAGGGCTCTGTTCACAAACACAAACACACCCCACAGAGCCCCAGGACAACAGCACAATTAGACCCAACCAAATCATGAGAAAACAAAAAGATAATTACTTGACACATTGGAAAGAATTAACAAAAAAACAGAGCAAACTAGAATGCTATTTGGCCCTAAACAGAGAGTACACAGTGGCAGAATACCTGACCACTGTGACTGACCCAACTTTAAGGAAAGCTTTGACTATGTACAGACTCAGTGAGCATAGCCTTGCTATTGAGAAAGGCCGCCGTAGGCAGACATGGCTCTCAAGAGAAGACAGGCTATGTGCACACTGCCCACAAAATGAGGTGGAAACCGAGCTGCACTTCCTAACCTCCTGCCCAATGTATGACCATATTAGAGACACATATTTCCCTCGGATTACACAGATCCACAAAGAATTAGAAAACAAATCCAATTTTGATAAACTCCCATATCTACTGGGAGAAATTCCACAGTGTGCATCACAGCAGCAAGATACGTGACCTGTTGCCACAAGAAAAGGGCAACCAGTGAAGAACAAACACCACTGTAAATACAACCCATATTTATGCTTATTTATTTTAACTTGTGTGCTTTAACCATTTGTACATTGTTACAACACTGTATATATATAATATAACATTTGTAATGTCTTTATTGTTTTGAAACTTCTGTATGTGTAATGTTTACTGTTAATTTGTATTGTTTATTTCACTTTTGTATAATATCTACCTCACTTGCTTTGGCAATGTTAACACATGTTTCCCATGCCAATAAAGCCCCTTGAATTGAATTGAAATTGAGAGACAGAGAGAGACAGAGAGAGAGACAGAGAGAGATACAGAGAGAGATACAGAGAGAGACAGAGAGAGAGACAGAGAGAGAGACAGAGAGAGAGAGAGAGACAGAGAGAGAGAGAGAGAGAGAGAGAGACAGAGAGAGACAGAGAGAGACAGAGAGAGATATAGAGAGAGACAGAGAGAGACAGAGAGAGAGACAGAGAGACAGAGAGAGAGAGAGAGAGAGGGAGAGAGAGACAGGTAGAGAGAGAGAGAGAGACAGAGAGAGAGAGAGAGAGAGAGAGAGACAGAGAGAGAGAGGGAGGGAGAGAGAGAGAGAGAGAGAGAGAGAGAGAGAGAGAGAGAGAGAGACAGAGAGAGAGAGGGAGAGAGAGAGAGAGAGAGAGAGAGAGAGAGAGAGAGACAGAGAGAGAGAGGGAGAGAGAGAGAGAGAGAGAGAGAGAGAGAGAGAGAGAAATGTGCGATAAATGTATGTTTCTTTAACTGGCCAGCGAGGTGATGTAGTATTGATTGTGTCGGCAACACGGTCCCTTTCTCATTAGCTTGTTCAATAAGAAATTAGGTGTGATGCAAACAGGGCCGGCTCGAACAACCTTGGCACCAACCATTATCTATAACATTAAGGATTTAATTGAATCAGGCGTTGAGGTGAGACGGCAGGGCCAGGAATAGGAAGTGGTAGAGCCAATCAGTGGAGTGAGGCTACATGCATGCCAAATGGAACCCTACTCCCTTCATAGTGCACTGCTGGCACCCTATTCCCTTCATAGTGCACTAGTTTTGACCAGAGGTTACTAAGGGCCCTGGACCAAAGTAGTGCACTATATACTGTGCAGTCGGAAAAGTATTCAGACTCCTTCCCTTTATCCATATTTTGTTACGTTACAGCCTTATTCTAAAATGGATTCAATAAAATAAAATCCTCAGCAATCTACACACAATACCTCATAATGACAAAAGCGAAAACAGGTTTTTAGAAATGTTTGCAAATTTGCAATATATAAAAAGCAGAAATAGCTTATTTCCATAAGTATTCAAACCCTTTGCTATGAGACTTGAAATTGAGCTCAGGTGCATCCTGTTTCCATTAATCATCCTTGAGATGTTTCTACAACTTGATTGGAGTCCACCTGTGGTACATTTAATTGACTGGACATGATTTGTAAAGGCACACACCTGTCTCACCATACATGCCTTCCATCTTACCTCACAGGGTTCCCCAGCCCACGTCCCCAGTTATTACAACTGTAGGTGCCGACTTGTGGACACCTAAAAAGCAACGTACTGCTCTGTTATGGACATGTTCATATTTAAAACACCTCTTAGCACCTCACACTCCTGCTGAATAGTCCAGAACAGGACACAGTCGGATACAGTTTGGAGTACGGAGCAGAACCAATACCTTTGAGTGGTTTTGTCTGTCCTATAACTCCCTCAGGAGCTCTACTTCCTGAGTCGGACAGAGCTCTACTTCCTGAGTCGGACAGAGCTCTACTTCCTGAGTCGGACAGAGCTCTACTTCCTGAGTCGGACAGATGATGTGCGTATTGAAAGGTACATATGTTCATGAATTAAAAAAGACCCAGATATTTAGAGTTGCTAAGGATCTCAAAAAGTTCTTCACCAAAACAAAACTGAAACATTTCTGTATTAATAGCTGTTTATCTAAAATAATAAATTATCTGTCTGATTGTCTGGTTGGTCGTTAGTCTCCATCTTCTACACCAAGTCATTATCTGTCTGATTGTCTGGTTGATCATTAGTCTCCATCTTCTACACCAAGTCATTATCTGTCTGGTTGATCATTAGACTCCATCTTCTACACCAAGTCATTATCTTTCTGGTTGATCATTAGTCTCCATCTTCTACACCAAGTCATTATCTGTCTGGTTGATCATTAGTCTCCATCTTCTACACCAACTCATTATCTGTCTGATTGATCATTAGTCTCCATCTTCTACACCAAGTCATTATCTGTCTGATTGTCTGGTTGATCGTTAGACTCCATCTTCTACACCAAGTCATTATCTGTCTGATTGTCAGGTTGATCGTTAGTCTCCATCTTCTACACCAAGTCATTATCTGTCTGATTGTCTGGTTGATCATTAGTCTCCATCTTCTACACCAAGTCATTATCTGTCTGGTTGATCATTAGACTCCATCTTCTACACCAAGTCATTATCTGTCTGATTGATCGTTAGTTTCCATCTTCTACACCAATTGACAACATATATAATTAATTTATAACATAATTAAAACATTCTGCAGGTTCAGTTTCTGACATCCAAATAAAACAAGAGGGTTTTGACATGGTGTTTTCCAGTTTAGTTTTCAGGGAACATGTGTCTTTACACGATTATTCCTCAAGATACGACACATTTTCCGTTACCTGAGAACAAACTAGCAAACCCCTTCTCCCACGTGTTAATACCATCAGAGTTCAGCCAATCCTGCTCCTCCCTGACTTCCACTTATCTGATGTTGTTTTGGTCCTAAATGATTTGTTTGGATTCAGAAGGATGTGTTGCCAATTGTTATTTCGGCTAACGAATTGGAAAAACTAGAATATGATAAGGAAATGTTATCAAAGTTATTTCTATTTGAACCTGGTGTGAATGTAAATATATTCTATTTGAACCTGGTGTGAATGTAAATATATTCTATTTGAACCTGGTGTGAACGTAAATATATTCTATTTGAACCTGGTGTGAACGTAAATATATTCTATTTGAACCTGGTGTGAATGTAAATATATTCTATTTGAACCTGGTGTGAATGTAAATATATATTCTATTTGAACCTGGTGTGAATGTAAATATATTTAAACTTTCCAAACAATCTACAACAATTCTATTTTACTGAGACTTTTAATGAAGATACAGATCAATATAATGTACACACACACACACACACACACACACACACACACACACACACACACACAGACACATACAGAGGCACACACACACACATAGAGACACATACAGAGGCACACACACACAGAGACACACACACACAGAGACACATACAGAGGCACACACACACACACAGAGACACACACAGAGACACACACACACAGAGACACACACAGAGACACACACAGAGACACACACAGAGACAAACACACACACAGACTACAGTGCAGTACTTACATGTGGCTCACTGTGTATTAGTGCCTTACGTTCTGGCAGCTGTCTAGTCGTACTGAACTCCACCTTGGACGCTATGTTCTTCACCACCAGTTTAATGGTAGCATAGTCCTTGGCAGAAGACACATTAAAGGGGTAGGGCCCAGCCCCGGACCCCGAGTTAGGGACCGTAGAGAAATGATACGGGGACGGGGTCAAGAGGAGGCCCTTCTTGTCCCCAGTGAGGATATAGGAAGCCATGATGAGGAACATGACGGTGAGGCCGAACAGGAAGCTGTACAGTTTAACCTTCCTGAAGCAGGTCAGGGTGCTCGTACCACATCCCAGGGTGCACCAGGGCCATGGTCGGTGGAGATGGATAGGGTCACGTTTTACCTCCAGAACGGCAAACAGGCTCATGGGGCTGTCGTCCACCTGTAGTTTCAGAGGTCTCTTCCTGTAGTCCTCCATCGAGGAACCCAACAGGGTGTATTCGTAGTCCATGTGTGTCATGGTGACAGAGAGGTGGGGTGATGGTGGGCTGGCTAGGTCTGAGGACCCACTGTGGTGTTGGGGTGGTGGGGTCTTGGTGGTGGGGTGGTGGGATCTGGGTGGTGGGGTGATGGTGGGCTGGCTAGGTCTGAGGACCCACTGTGATGGTGGGCTGGCTAGGTCTGAGGACCCACTGTGATGGTGAGGTGATGGGGTCTGGGTGGTGGTGGGGTGATGGTGGGGTGGTTGGGTGGTTGGGTGGTTGGGTCTGAAGACCCACTGTGGTGGTGGGGTGGTTGGGTCTGGGTGATGGTGGGCTGGCTAGGTCTGAGGACCCACTGTGATGGTGGGGTGATGGGGTCTGGGTGGTGGGGTGGTGATGGTGGGGTGGTTGGGTCTGAAGACCCACTGTGGTGGGGGGGTGGTTGGGTCTGGGTGGTGGTGGGGTGATGGTGGGGTGGTTGGGTGGTTGGGTCTGAAGACCCACTGTGGTGGTGGGGTGGTTGGGTCTGGGTGATGGTGGGCTGGCTAGGTCTGAGGACCCACTGTGATGGTGGGGTGATGGGGTCTGGGTGGTGGGGTGGTGATGGTGGGGTGGTTGGGTCTGAAGACCCACTGTGGTGGGGGGGTGGTTGGGTCTGGGTGGTGGTGGGGTGATGGTGGGGTGGTTGGGTGGTTGGGTCTGAAGACCCACTGTGGTGGTGGGGTGGTTGGGTCTGGGTGGTGGTGGGGTGATGGTGGGGTGGTGGAGGCCCGGCTAGGTTTACTCAGCCTCAGAGACTTGGTGGTGGAGGAGAAGGAGAGGTGGTGGTGGTGGAGCCAGTGAGATGGGAGGAAGAGTATGATGGTTGTGGCCCAGGAGGATCATCCATGCTGGGGGTGGGATGCTGCGTGCAGACAGACCACCTCCTCAACCACTACTGGAGACCTGGAAAGAGGAAGAAGAAAAGGGATGGGTGACAGAGAAGAAGGAAGTGGACGTCCAGTAAAACTTCCTGTTTCCTCTTAAAAATGACTTTATACTGAAGTGTCTAGCTGATTCTTCCACAATCTAAAAAAAATGCAGGATTAAAACCAACTCAATTTGGGTTATTTAGTAACCCAGGACTGGGTCAATATTGGACAGAACACACCCTGGGTTATTTAGTAACCCAGCACTGGGTCAATATTGGACAGAACACACCCTGGGTTATTTAGTAACCCAGCACTGGGTCAATATTGGACAGAACACACCCTGGGTTGTAGACCCAGCCAGTAAGGCTGTGTGAATAACTAAACAAGATAGGTTGTATATAACCCAGCATCAATAACCCAGCACCAATAACCCAGTACCAATAACCCAGCACCAATAACCCAGTACCAATAACCCAGCACCAATAACCCAGTACCAATAACCCAGCACCAATAACCCAGCACCAATAACCCAGCACCAATAACCCAGCACCCAGCACCAATAACCCAGCACCAATAACCCAGCACCAATAACCCAGCACCAATAACCCAGCATCAATAACCCAGCACCAATAACCCAGCACCAATAACCCAGCACCCAGCACCAATAACCCAGCACCAATAACCCAGCACCAATAACCCAGCACCAATAACCCAGCACCAATAACCCAGCACCCAGCACCAATAACCCAGCACCAATAACCCAGCACCAATAACCCAGCACCAATAACCCAGTACCAATAACCCAGCACCAATAACCCAGCACCAATAACCCAGCACCAATAACCCAGCACCAATAACCCAGCACCAATAACCCAACACCCAGCACCAATAACCCAGCACCAATAACCCAACACCAATAACCCAACACCAGCACCAATAACCCAACACCAATAACCCAGCACCAATAACCCAGCACCCAGCACCAATAACCCAGCACCCAGCACCAATAACCCAGCACCCAGCACCAATAACCCAGCACCAATAACCCAGCACCAATAACCCAGCACCAATAACCCAGCATCAATAACCCAGCACCAATAACCCAGCACCAATAACCCAGCACCCATAACCCAGCACCCAGCACCAATAACCCAGCACCAATAACCCAGCACCAATAACCCAGCACCAATAACCCAGCACCAATAACCCAGCACCAATAACCCAGCACCCAGCACCAATAACCCAGCACCAATAACCCAGCACCAAAAACCCAGCACCAATAACCCAGCACCCAGCACCAATAACCCAGCACCAATAACCCAGCACCAATAACCCAGCACCAATAACCCAGCACCAATAACCCAGCACCAATAACCCAGCACCAATAACCCAGCACCCAGCACCAATAACCCAGCACCAATAACCCAGCACCAATAACCCAGCACCAATAACCCAGCACCAATAACCCAGCACCAATAACCCAGCATCAATAACCCAGCACCAATAACCCAGTACCCAGCACCAATAACCCAGCACCCAGCACCCAGCACCAATAACCCAGCACCAATAACCCAGCACCCAGCACCAATAACCCAGCATCAATAACCCAGCACCAATAACCCAGCACCAATAACCCAGCACCAATAACCCAGCATCAATAACCCAGCACCAATAACCCAGCACCAATAACCCAGCACCCAGCACCAGTAACCCAGCACCAGTAACCCAGCACCAATAACCCAGCACCAATAACCCAGCACCAATAACCCAGCACCCATAACCCAGCACCAATAACCCAGCACCAGTAACCCAGCACCAATAACCCAGCACCAATAACCCAGCACCAATAACCCAGCACCAATAACCCAGAACCAATAACCCAGCACCCATAACCCAGCACCAATAACCCAGCACCAGTAACCCAGCACCAATAACCCAGCACCAATAACCCAGCACCCAGCACCAATAACCCAGCACCCAGCACCAATAACCCAGCACCCATAACCCAGCACCCATAACCCAGCACCAGTAACCCAGCACCAATAACCCAGCACCAATAACCCAGCACCAATAACCCAGCACCAATAACCCAGCACCAATAACCCAGCACCAATAACCCAGCACCCATAACCCAGCACCAATAACCCAGCACCAATAACCCAGCACCAATAACCCAACACCCAGCACCAATAACCCAGCACCAATAACCCAGCACCAATAACCCAGCACCCAGCACCAATAACCCAGCACCAATAACCCAGCACCAATAACCCAGCACCAATAACCCAGCACCCAGCACCAATAACCCAGCACCAATAACCCAGCACCCAGCACCAATAACCCAGCACCCAGCACCAATAACCCAGCACCAATAACCCAGCACCAATAACCCAGCACCAATAACCCAGCACCCAGCACCAATAACCCAGCACTAATAACCCAGCACCAATAACCCAGCACCCAGCACCAATAACCCAGCACCAATAACCCAGCACTAATAACCCAGCACCAATAACCCAGCACCCAGCACCAATAACCCAGCACCAATAACCCAGCACCAATAACCCAGCACCAATAACCCAGCACCAATAACCCAGCACCAATAACCCAGCACCAATAACCCAGCACCCAGCACCCAGCACCAATAACCCAGCACCAATAACCCAGCACCAATAACCCAACACCCAGCACCAATAACCCAGCACCAATAACCCAGCACCAATAACCCAGCACCCAGCACCAATAACCCAGCACCAATAACCCAGCACCAATAACCCAGCACCAATAACCCAGCACCCAGCACCAATAACCCAGCACCAATAACCCAGCACCAATAACCCAGCACCCAGCACCAATAACCCAGCACCCAGCACCAATAACCCAGCACCAATAACCCAGCACCAATAACCCAGCACCAGTAACCCAGCACCCAGCACCAATAACCCAGCATCAATAACCCAGCACCAATAACCCAGCATCAATAACCCAGCACCAATAACCCAGCATCAATAACCCAGCACCAATAACCCAGCATCAATAACCCAGCACCAATAACCCAGCACCCAGCACCAATAACCCAGCACCAATAACCCAGCACCAATAACCCAGCACCCAGCACCAATAACCCAGCACCAATAACCCAGCACCAATAACCCAGCACCAATAACCCAGCATCAATAACCCAGCACCAATAACCCAGCACCCAGCACCAATAACCCAGCACCCAGCACCAATAACCCAGCACCAATAACCCAGCACCAATAACCCAGCATCAATAACCCAGCACCAATAACCCAGCACCCAGCACCAATAACCCAGCACCCAGCACCAATAACCCAGCACCAATAACCCAGCACCCAGCACCAATAACCCAGCACCCAGCACCAGTAACCCAGCACCCAGTACCAATAACCCAGCACCAATAACCCAGCACCAATAACCCAGCACCAATAACCCAGCACCAATAACCCAGCACCAATAACCCAGTACCAATAACCCAGCACCGATAACCCAGCACCGATAACCCAACACCAATAACCCAGCACCAATAACCCAGCACCAATAACCCAGCACCAATAACCCAGCACCCAGCACCAATAACCCAGCACCAATAACCCAGCACCAATAACCCAGCACCAATAACCCAGCACCCAGCACCCAGCACCCAGCACCCAGCACCAAT
This sequence comes from Salvelinus fontinalis, assembly GCF_029448725.1. Classification (NCBI taxonomy): domain Eukaryota; kingdom Metazoa; phylum Chordata; class Actinopteri; order Salmoniformes; family Salmonidae; genus Salvelinus; species Salvelinus fontinalis. Next base: position 3,850,107 of record NC_074701.1, read on the forward strand.
AACCCAGCACCAATAACCCAGCACCAATAACCCAGCACCAATAACCCAGCACCAATAACCCAGATGTTTTTTAAATAGAAAGACCCAACTAAGTGGCCCAACACCCTGCAACCCAACAATTGGGTCGTACAAATAACCCATCATTGTTTAGAGTGTAAAGCTGTTTGTGAACTGGAAGAGGAATAATGTAACAAGTGTGAACAAAGAACTACGTCATGTTTCATCACAGACTCGTCCACTGAAACTGACTAGCGACGTTTCCCCCTTTAAAATCAGTTGACTATTCCGTCTAATTCATCCTGATCCAAAGCAGTGGACGTGTCAATCACAACAACAACGAAACACGTTATACATGACATATTATACATTATACATTACACCTAATACATTACACCTAATACATTACACCTAATACATTACACCTAATACATTACACCTAATACATACACTTCCATTGTAGACCATCTGTTGTTCCTGCTGAATCCATAACTAGAAAGCTCTCTCTCTCTGAAGCTACAGTCTCTCTCTGTCAGTCTAGTAAAGCTCTCTCGCTCTCTCTGTCTCTGTCTCTCTCTCTCTCTCTCTCAGGCTACAGTCTGTCTCTGAGTCAGTCGAGTAAATCTCTCTCTCTCTCTCTCTCTCTCTCTCTCTCTCTCTCAGGCTACAGTCTGTCTCTGAGTCAGTCTAGTAAAGCTCTCTCTCTCGCTCTCTCTCTCTCTCTGTCCTTCTCTCTCTCTCTCTCAGGCTACAGTCTGTCTCTGAGTCAGTCTAGTAAATCTCTCTCTCTCTCTTAGTCAGTCTTGTCCTATCATAGTAGTAGCAGACGTGACAACAACATCCCTGAAGCTGTAATTGATGCAGATATTCCGCCACAGAGCGGATAGGGGTGTACTCAGGATGTTGGTTACATCCTGGTAAAAGTGCTGACTAGGGTTTATCTTATGCATCTGTGTGCGTGCGTGTGTGTATGCCTTGCGGGTGTGATTGTGTCTGTATGCTTGAGTCAGGAACCAGGTAACAGAGAGGACAGCTTGCATTGAAACATGCTGACTACATTAATATCAGACAACATGGTTACATTAATATAAGACAACATGGGTACATTACTATCAGACAACACGGGTACATTAATATCAGACAACACGGGTACATTAATATAAGACAACATGGGTACATTAATATCAGACAACACGGGTACATTAATATCAGACAACACGGGTACATTAATATAAGACAACATGGGTACATTACTATCAGACAACACGGGTACATTACTATCAGACAACACGGGTACATTAATATCAGACAACATGGCTACATTAATATCAGACTACACGGGTACATTAATACCAGACAACATGGGTACATTACTATCAGACAACACGGGTACATTAATATCAGACAACATGGCTACATTAATATCAGACTACACGGGTACATTAATATCAGACAACATGGCTACATTAATATCAGACAACACGGGTACATTACTATCAGACAACATGGGTACATTAATATCAGACAACATGGGTACATTACTATCAGGCAACATGGGTACATTACTATCAGACAACACGGGTAAATTACTATCAGACAACACGGGTAAATTACTATCAGACAACACGGGTACATTACTATCAGACAACACGGGTACATTACTATCAGACAACACGGGTACATTACTATCAGACAACACGGGTACATTAATATCAGACAACACGGGTACATTACTATCAGACAACATGGCTACATTACTATCAGACAACATGGCTACATTACTATCAGACAACATGGCTACATTAATATCAGACAACATGGGTACATTACTATCAGACAACACGGGTACATTACTATCAGACAACACGGGTACATTAGTATCAGACAACATGGGTACATTAATATCAGACAACATGGGTACATTAGTATCAGACAACACGGGTACATTACTATCAGACAACACGGGTACAATAATATCAGACAACACGGGTACATTAATATCAGACAACATGGGTACATCTACATTAATATCAGACAACATGGGTACATTAATATCAGACAACACGGGTACATTACTATCAGACAACACGGGTACATTACTATCAGACTACACGGGTACATTAGTATCAGACAACACGGGTACATTAATATCAGACAACACGGGTACATTACTATCAGACAACACGGGTACATTACTATCAGACAACATGGGTACATTACTATCAGACAACATGGGTACATTACTATCAGACAACACGGGTACATTTCAACAGTGATTCTGATACTGTGGGCCAGAGTCCAGGTGACATTATGCCATTGACATTGCGTTAACATTTAAACATGGATTTTTTATTTTTATTTATTTTTATTTAACCTTTATTTAACCAGGTAGGCAAATTGAGAACACGTTCTCATTTACAATTGCGACCTGGCCAAGATAAAGCAAAGCAGTTCGACACATACAACAACACATAGTTACACATGGAGTAAAAACAAACATATAGTCAATAATACAGTGAAAAAGATAAAAAAAAAAAGTCTATATACAATGTGAGCAAGTGAGGTGAGATAAGGGAGGTGAAGGCAAACAGATATATGTATAAATAAATAAAAATATAAAAAGGCCATGGAGGCGAAGTGAGTACAACACAGCAAGTAAAATAAAAACTAAAAAAAACACTGGAATGGTTGGTTTGCATTGGAAGAAAGTGCAAAGTAGAGACAGAAATAATGGGGTGCAAAGGAGCAAAATAAATTAATAAATAAATACAGTAGGTAAAGAGGTAGTTGTTTGGGCTAAATTGTAGATGGGTTATGTACAGGTGCAGTAATCTATGAGCTGCTCTGACAGCTGGTGCTTAAAGCTAGTGAGGGAGATAGGTGTTTCCAGTTTCAGAGATTTTTGTAGTTCGTTCCAGTCATTGGCAGCAGAGAACTGGAAGGAGAGGCGTCCAAAGGAAGAATTGGTTTTGGGGGTGACTAGAGAGATATACCTGCTGGAGCGCGTGCTACGGGTAGGTGCTGCTATGGTGACCAGCGAGCTGAGATAAGGGGGGACTTTACCTAGCAGGGTCTTGTAGATGACCTGGAACCAATGGGTTTGGCGACGAGTATGAAGCGAGGGCCAGCCAACGAGAGTGTACAGGTCGCAGTGGTGGGTAGTATATGGGGCTTTGGTGACAAAACGGATGGCACTGTGATAGACTGCATCCAATTTATTGAGTAGGGTTTTGGAGGCTATTTTGTAAATGACATCACCGAAGTCGAGGATTGGTAGGATGGTCAGTTTTACAAGGGTATGTTTGGCAGCATGAGTAAAGGATGCTTTGTTGCGGAATAGGAAGCCAATTCTAGATTTGACTTTGGATTGGAGATGTTTGATGTGGGTCTGGAAGGAGAGTTTACAGTCTAACCAGACACCTAGGTATTTGTAGTTGTCCACATATTCTAAGTCAGAGCCGTCCAAAGTAGTGATGTTGGACAGGCGGGCCGGAGCAGGCAGCGATCGGTTGAAGAGCATGCATTTGGTTTTACTTGTATTTAAGAGCAGTTGGAGGCCACGGAAGGAGAGTTGTATGGCATTGAAGCTCGCCTGGAGGGTTGTTAACACAGTGTCAAAAGAAGGGCCAGAAGTATACAGAATAGTGTCGTCTGCGTAGAGGTGGATCAGAGAATCACCAGCAGCAAGAGCGACATCATTGATGTAAACAGAGAAGAGAGTCGGTCCAAGAATTGAACCCTGTGGCACCCCCATAGAGACTGCCAGAGGCCCGGACAACAGACCCTCCGATTTGACACACTGAACTCTATCAGAGAAGTAGTTGGTGAACCAGGCGAGGCAATCATTAGAGAAACCAAGGCTGTCGAGTCTGCCAATGAGGATGTGGTGATTGACAGAGTCAAAAGCCTTGGCCAGGTCAATGAATACGGCTGCACAGTATTGTTTCCTATCGATGGCGGTTACGATATCGTTTATGACCTTGAGCGTGGCTGAGGTGCACCCATGACCAGCTCTGAAACCAGATTGCATAGCGGAGAAGGTGTGGTGTGATTCGAAATGGTCGGTAATCTGTTTGTTGACTTGGCTTTCGAAGACCTTAGAAAGGCAGGGTAGGATAGATATAGGTCTGTAGCAGTTAGGGTCAAGGGTGTCCCCCCCTTTGAAGAGGGGGATAACCGCAGCTGCTTTCCAATCTTTGGGTATCTCAGACGACACGAAAGAGAGGTTGAAGAGGCTAGTAATAGGGGTGGCAACAATTTCAGCAGATAGTTTTAGAAAGAAAGGGTCCAGATTATCTAGCCCGGCTGATTTGTAAGGGTCCAGATTTTGCAGCTCATTAAGAACATCAGCTGACTGTATTTGGGAGAAAGAGAAATGGGGAAGGCTTGGGCGAGTAGCAGAGGGGAGGGCAGTGCTGTTGTCCCGGGTAGGGGTAGCCAGGTGGAAAGCATGGCCAGCCGTAGAAAAATGCTTATTGAAATTCTCAATTATAGTGGATTTGTCGGTGGTGACAGTGTTTCCTATCTTCAGGGCGGTTGGAAGCTGGGAGGAGGTGTTCTTATTCTCCATGGACTTTACGGTGTCCCAGAACTTTTTTGAATTTGTGTTGCAGGAAGCAAATTTCTGCTTGAAAAAGCTAGCCTTGGCTGTTCTAACTGCCTGTGTATATTGGTTTCTGGCTTCCCTGAAAAGTTGCATATCACGGGGGCTGTTCGATGCTAATGCAGAACGCCATAGGATGTTTTTCTGTTGGTTAAGGGCAGTCAGGTCAGGAGAGAACCAAGGGCTATATCTGTTCCTGGTTCTAAATTTCTTGAATGGGGCATGCTTATTCAAGATGGTGAGGAAGGCATTTTTAAAAAATGACCAGGCATCCTCTACTGACGGGATGAGATCAATATCCTTCCAGGATACCCCGGCCAGGTCAATTAGGAAGGCCTGCTCGCTGAAGTGTTTCAGGGAGCGTTTGACAGTGATGAGTGGAGGTCGTTTGACCGCTGACCCATTACGGATGCAGGCAATGAGGCAGTGATCGCTGAGATCTTGGTTAAAAACAGCAGAGGTGTATTTGGAGGGCAAGTTTGTTAGGATGATATCTATGAGGGTACCCGTGTTTACGGAATTGGGGTGGTACCTGGTAGGTTCATTAATAATTTGTGTGAGATTGAGGGCATCAAGCTTAGATTGTAGGGTGGCTGGGGTGTTGAGCATGTTCAAATTTAGGTCGCCTAGCAGCACGAGCTCTGAAGATAGATGGGGGGCAATCAGTTCACATATAGTGTCCAGAGCACAGCTGGGGGCAGAGGGTGGTCTATAGCAGGCGGCAACGGTGAGAGACTTGTTTTTAGAGAGGTGGATTTTTAAAAGTAGAAGTTCAAATTGTTTGGGAACAGAC